>NC_046332.1:71854419-72158169 GCF_000738735.6 Corvus cornix cornix
GAGGCTCAGAGGCCCCCCCACATTCCTGCAGGCGAGCTGGAATGAAAAGAAATTCCTGCCTTTCTGCATGGTTTAAATATGTAAATTGTGAGAAGTGTCATTAGTCTAAAAGACTGTCCATCAGCTCAGGTTCAACCCACTACACTACAATGAAATGACTGGCATGGTTGGTGAGGAGAAGGCAGTTGTTACTGTCTACCTGGACTTCAGTAAATTCTTTGACACTGTCCCTCATAAGATTCTCAGAGACCAACTGTTGTATGGGCCAGATCAGCAGATAGGTTGTAAACTGACTGGAAGCTGGGACAAGAGGGTGGTAATCAGTAGAACAATGTCTAGTTGAAAGGCCAGTAGGAAGGTGTGTATCCCAGGGGTGATTACTGGCTCCAGTGCTGTCTTAACAGATTCATTATTGATCTGGATAGTGCGGAGGAGCGTACCCTCAGCAAGTTTGCAGCTGATACATAAATGATGATGGGCAACCTGCTCTAGGTAAACCTGCTGGAGCATGGAGTCAGACAACGTGACTTCCAATGTTCCTTTCAATCTCAACTACTCTGTGACTCTGTGACTACATTTATCTTTAAGTTATTTATTGACAAATCTGTGGTGCCATTGTCACATGCAAAACACAAGAAAACTGTATATGACGTAAAGAACTGCTCAGGTTTTCACAGTTTTTTTCCTTGTTATCTGTTATCTCTATTCTAGAAGTATCATTGTTTTTTCATTCATTTCCTTCCCTCTTTTCTTAATGTTCAGTTCTAATATTCAATATTTTCATGAATTTCCTCTATTTTTCTCCCAAAACTATTTTCTGATTCTCATATTTCATTCTCCTCCACATCTACACAGTTGCAAAGATTTGTCTGAATCTTATCCAACAGTCCTCTCTTTTGAGCTTTCCTGTTTCTGCTGTCCCAAAATTTTTATCATATGTATGATAAATATTCATGATTTTACATCATAGCATAATAAAAACAGTAACTTAATTGATTTCATTCAATAAATTAACAAAATCAATTAATATAAGGGACCTCAACAGATAATGGAGTAGTCACTGGAGGCTTTTGGTAAGATTAAGTGAAAACAGTAAGACAGAGACACAGGCTTCCTAAAACCATGATTTCTGCTTTCATGGGGATATAAATTAAACAGAGAAGTACTGTATTAGCATCTTAATTAGTATAGAGGTTCATCTACTCTTTCAAGATGTGAGTCTGAACCATCCCAAATTTCAGGATGCCTGCTATCCAAGTACTCTAACCATAGCTAACTATTCAGATGTGGACTGTCATGATATGCTTTTCTTTAACTGTCACCATGTTTAGGTAGCTGAACTTAGCTTTTAACTGCTCAATGAACAAATTTCTCCACTAGCTTTTTTTGGAAATGGAGATAAGAATACTTTATTCCACATGTAACATTTGAGAATAAAACCACTAAAGATAATTAACTACTCCAATAAAATATATTGACTAGGCAGCCTAAAAGTGCCTGAACCTTTACAGCATTGTGAAGGTATTGGTTACAATATTTTATGCTGACTAGAAAGCCTGGCAGTGAAGTTTAAGACAAAGTGCTAAATTAGTAGCTGAAGCCTATGATCAACAAAGTAAAATTTCAAAGTCCGTGAGGTCTGAATCTGTTGATGCTTTCAAGAGTTCAGTGTGGCAAGATAGGAAATGAAGAAAAAACAGGAAGCAAAGCTAATTCAGTTTAAAGAAGACCACTAGTTATTGTAGTTCAGATTCATCCTTCCCATTAGACGAGTGTCAAGGCTCTTTATGTAATCAATAAAAAGAGTGACGCATCTCCAGAAAGCAATTTGGATCTTACATGGAGTGTCCCTCTTGAGATTTTTTATTTCTTTCTTCTGACTGTAAAGTGAGCCTGGAGTACTATCATTTTATCAGGCTTCTAAATTTAAAGACATAAATTTAAGTGGAAAAAAATATCTTCATTTAGATGGTGCTTAGAATCTTACAATATACAAAAATAATAAATTAGAAATTTGAATAAATGCAAATTTAGCTACTTCATCTCTTGAAAAATGAGTTGTATCTACTTTTAATAAACATTTCAGTAATGTTTTTGTTATAATTTTTAATTCAAACCAGCTCACATTTGTGCTTCTGAAACATTTTTACTCTGGTAAAAGCAGAACTCAGGTCAGGATTAAGACTTCAGTACCCATTTCCATAAAATATATAGCAACTTTATTTAGAGAAAATAATTGCCTCAATCATAAAATAGAAGTCATATATGCATTTTGGTGGTTATTTATCATTATGGCAGAGCTTCATTTCAACCAAATTCCCTATATGCAAATTGGAATCAGTACCAGCTCTCTAGTGGTGCCCTCAATTATTTATTTCACCAGGAACTTACACAAGCATTTACACTAATAATGGAAAAAGTGAGGCATAAAATCTTGTAGGAATCTGTAGAATTGCTTTAATTCTAATCAGAAATGCACTTTTTAAGTCTTCTAAATTTACCCACATACCTTACTTTAGTTATGTGACAGACATATTTTTGAGTGGGCAAATTAGAATGTTTAAAAAAAAAAAACAACTATGCAAAAAGAAGTACTTCCAATGCCACCTGGTCTGTAGTAAGCATACAGTCCACAGGACTAGACAAGAGCCTTCTCAAACAAATTACCCTCCTATTTTGGAGAGTATGAATATCTTGGCCACAGCACCACTTGTTTCACTTTGTAGTACTATTTCTGTTTTGGTGGCTTAACCTTGGCTAGTGGTCAGGTGCCTAGCAAGCTATAAGCAAAAGCTCACCTACAGAGGTCCCAAAGGGCTGGGTGATATGTTCTAGGTTACAACTTTATTCTCACAGAACACCGAGATAAAAGATATCCATGTCTGGCGAAACTCAGGCTTATGTTCATCTAAGGAATGGTGTTGCTGCTTATACAGGTACACAGTATAATAATAATAATAATAGTAATTATAATAATAATAATAGTTGTCATTGTTATTGTTGTTTCTCGTCTGAAATGGATGATAATTCTCGGTAGTAAGGTGTAAATGTAGATCTATTCACTGTGAATCATACATGAGAAGTAAAACACATACTTGTTGCAAAAAGTTGGGGAAGAGAAGAGGTGATGAAATGGCTGATGTATTTTTCACTACTGAAAATGGAAGTTTGTGCATATAATGGAAATAGAAAAATTTATTTTTAACTGCAGGATGCACGCAGTGATTCTGTCAGCAGCATAGCTCTGCAGAGCAGGCAAAGAATAAGTACACCCTCACCCAGACTAGATGTGTGAATCTGCAGGGCATTAGCATGTAGGGTAACAGTATACATGAATTAGGTTTAGGTGGCAAGGTTTCCACAGCAGCTGGACTGTAGCAGGGGTATCTTCAGTGAGAAGACATCAGAAACTTTACACATGTCCATAAGAGATGGTTCCAGATGGCTCCAAGATGGATTGTCTGCTGGCCAAAGCCAAGCCCTTCAGTGATGTTGGTAGAAACTCTGTGGTAACAAATGTAAGGAGGGTTACAGAGGCTGCACATCAGCAGTTAAAAATCAACATGTCAGTACACAGTCTTTTCTCTCCTCCTTACTAAGCTTCAGACATGAGGGAATGCCACAAGTGAAGTAAATAACAAACCATGAGACCACAATGTAGAAATTCCCCTGAAATGGATAATTTACAAGAAAAGGGATTTTCTCCTAAGAAACGCAGCATAGGCACAGCCTCAAAAGTTATATCATTCTGTTAAAAATCACAGCCACCAATGACTAAATGAATTGCTAGGAGAAAGCATAAAGCCAGCCAGAAATACAACAAAAACAGTATGACGAAGTTAGTCTAATTTTCAATGGAAAGAGGAATAAAAGCAATATTCAGGCAAGACATTAAAGACAGAAAACTTCTATGCAAGTTCCATTAGTTACATGACTAGTGATATTTCTTCCTTTTTAAGTACATTACAATTTAGCAAGTCATGGCTGTGACGTTAAACGTTCTAACATTTTTGTCCAGTTGAATTTGGGAGATTTTTTTTTTTTTTTTAATTTCTTAATCAATCATTTAGGCTGAAAAAGATCTTTAAGATCATGAATTCAACTGTAAACCTGATACTGCCAAGTCCATCACTAAACCATGTCCCTAGAGTGCCACATCTGCACATCCTTTAAATACTTCAAGGGATGGTGACTCCACCACTTCCCTGCGCAGCCTGCTCCAATGCTTGAAACCTCTTTTGGTGAAAATTTTTTTTCCTAATATCTAATATAAACCTCCCCTGTCGCAACTTGAGGCTGTTTCATCATGTCCCATCACATGTTACCAGGGAGAAGAGAAGGAACTACACCTTGCTACAGTTTCCTTTCATGTAGTTGCAGTGTGATAAGATGTACCTTGAGTTTCCCTTTCTCCAGACTAAACAGCCCCAGGTCTCTCAGCTCCTCCTCACAAGATTTGGTCTGTCACTGTTCTCAGTGAAGACAAGACCATACATCTTAACGCAATTCACCGTTGTGATTTGCCATCAAATTCTTGACAAACCATTTACAATTGATGCATTTACTACATCATTAAGGTTTTTTTCTGGATGAGGGTCAAAGTTGTCAGCATGACTTGTTCTGGATAATTTGTCATCTTGTGGTGTAAAGGATGATAAATTAGAACATGTGCAGACATTAATTTTTCTTGGATATCCTTTATGTTCCCAAATCTGATCTCCATTTACATATTAAAAAAAATCCTTTAAAGTCTTTCTTAGGTTTAAATTTGTCAATGCAAATTATACAACTCTTAAATGCTTATTAGTAAGGGAATGCCTCATATTTTCATCTTTCTAGTTTTTGTCGCACTATAGTGGTTGGGAGCATAATGGGCTGGCATGCAATTATTTGTTACTAATAGCTACCTACCCACCTGGGAACTTGTAAATAGCCATTTTATAATTACAAATATGTTTTATGCCTTAAAAGTACACCTTCCAATTACTTAGTCAAATTGCAGTACATGGGTCACATTCATTCTTCATGTTCATTATGAATTAAAAGTAAAATTAGTGTACATTTAAGCCTAGACAGCAGATGGCATTCAATGGTACAAGCATACTGCACCATATGTCTGCAAAATGCTTTCAGAAAGTACTTGACAGTTCCCAACATTAAAAAATAAAATTAGATAGTAAAAATAATACATAGTTTGGATATCATTTACCTAAAAATATTTTAATTAAGCCATTAAAATTTAGTCCCACTCACATTTGCTGTGATGAGAATTGAATTGTCAAAAATGTTTGCAAAGATAGGACACCTTTTTTTAATACCCAAAAAGTCATATTTTCATTTCCTTAGTTTTTATTTAAAATCTAAATATTCAAGTTGAAAGAATATAACCTTCAATTAGTACTAGCAAAAATTTCATAATATTTTTTAGCTATCATATTTTCATGCTAATTTTGCTTAAATTTAGAGGTAGGTCTACCTATATATAGTGCTTTCTTGTCCATAGCCTATGGAGTTCACTACTGTATCTAGGAACATCATGGCAAGTGTAAGTACTGCAATTTTTTTAAGTGACAGTTTAAATTCTTTGAAAACAGATGGGTCTGAAACATTTTTCTGCACATATGTTAAATCCTATCCATCATAAAGTCTAAATTATTCTTTTTTGCCGTAAAAGGAATGTGTAACAATCTTGATAGCAAAAATGTGCAAATCACATAATACAGAATGTAAGTCCATAGATAAAGTTCAGAGCTATGCTTCACAGAGCCAGTGAAGAAGCCTGGTGTTCAGAGGATCAAATGGAAACAGCTCAACTCAGGTTGTAAATTATGCATTTGGAAGACAGACAGGGAAATATAAAAGGAGAGTCTTTAGTCTGGGTTGTGGAAGTAGAATGTAGACATCCCTCTGAGAAAACAAACTATTGCTCTTTTGTCATAGACCTTTTGAAACATCTCTTATTTTCCACTTCATTAATTACTCATAAATGGAATGGCACAGGGTCATACAGACACTAGATGGTGAAAATAAAAGAAAAAAAAGAAAATTTTCATACTTAAAATCTGGGGCATTGTTGTGGCCATTGTTAGTGGATTAACACCTCATAAAATCAAAAAGAGTATCTTGCAAATCTACATATCAAAAATAATGATAAATCTTTAATATGTGTAAACCAATGTCTTTTACTGAAAAAAAATTATGAACCTGCCTGTACTCTAATACTTTAAGCTAGAAAATTTATTTAGATGTTATATTTTGCTAAAGACTACTCTCAGATCAACAGTAGCACTTTGTGTTAGGTGCTTTACACATAAATGAAACATTAAAAACCCTCTGTTTTAAAGAACCCTGAGCACTTGCATGAATAAGTGGGGATAGATTGACAGAGATATAAGGATACAAACGTATTTCTATAGATGTTAATGACAATTTATTTAGAAAATTATGACTTAAAAAGGCCCATGCAATATAAAACCAAATGTAGATTACTGCAGTCATGTTTGAATCACTGCTGAAGAAGTGAGCAAAACCAGTGGTGAGAAAATGAAAGGGACAAGGCAAATTCCATATAATTTTGACTTAGAAAAAAGTAAATTTGTAAGAAAGTTCTATGATTTAATATGGGTTTTTTTAAAGGTCTCCTTAAGGTGAATGCAGATTTCTAGATATTGTGTATTCTGTATTTTCTCAGTGTTAGAGAGGAGATCTTTAGTGTTATTAATGATCATTTATTAATAGATTTATGTTGCTTTTCAAGCAACTCAAGCATATAAAGGAATGCATTCCACCTGGCACAGTTTTTTGGGCCACTGCAGAGAAACACTGATTTGCATCTTCGGTTCTCACAAGATGTGACACATTGTGAATGCTTAAACTGACAGCAGACTGTGAGTAATAGCTAACTTTCCTCCTACATTCCTATTGTGTGTCTAGGAAATCAGAGACTGTCAAAGAGTAAACAAAAGATGGCATTTACACAAACTGTCCTGTAAGTCTCTCGCCAACTTTTTCTTATCAGGAATAATAAACACCAGGGACAGACAAAACTGGTCAATGTCACCTTCTATCTCGTTATTTCCACACCTACACTGGAGAGAAAGAAATTTCAAAGTTGCAGAAAGTCTTTTGGTTGTCTCCTGTCAATGACACCCTCCATAAAAGGGAAATTGTCTTTTCCTGAAACATTTCACAAATGAAATATAGTGAGTAGTTCATGTGGTTCTTGCAGGCTATTGATAGCATTCTTGCAGATGTCTCCCTCTATATTTTGAAAAAGAAATACCCCATTATTGCTGAATTGTCACTTTTACTCTAGAGATATTCAAAAAGAAAGTAGGAGCTGTGGTACACAAAGTAGTGAAAGTGGCAACATCTTCCAATAGATATCAATGAAAATGAATACACACGATTTCCTCTCTTTCTCAAGTTTTTAATCCAACAAGTGCTGTTTTATTCTTTGTAAACATGCAATTCTTGATCTCACTTCAAAGCTGACACTATTCCCTGATGTGTCTTTGCTCTCAGACACCCTCAAACTCTTTTAACACCATTCCAAGAAGCCTTGAACTCCAAAAAATATTACAGGGTCACAATCCAATATGTGTTCTATGACCTACTCTGATTATTTGCATAATAATTTCATTATCTAATGAAATCTAATGGATTTATTTGTACTTGAAGTCCAGTATCTGGATCTGAATTAGAGCACACTTTAATATAAATCAAAGTATATCAAATCTCGAAGGAACTTGCAGTGAATCAAGATTATTTATTGACATAATATTCCAATGTTATTTGTGATTACTCATGCCAGAAAGTGGGTGAATAACCTTAGTTTGACTTCATCTGATTTCAAGTTGCATGCATTATGCATTATGACATTACCTTCCAAAAAAAGAGTCCTTCAGTTCTGTTTCAATTATTCTCTAAAATTACTTGAATTTTGATCTGTTTTAACAAATAAATCTTTATTTCTTAACTACAGACATTTACAGCTTGACATCATTGCATGGAAAATCCTTGGTTATCTGAGGCATCCTCTCAGGACTGGTGCATAAAACATGGCAATCCAGTTCACTCTGGCTGAGCAGTCAGCAAAGTTTCCCAATAGCAGCTCAAACAGCACTAACTGCCCATATTTCGGGGATTAAATTATATTCTGTGAGGTCAAGACATCTGTTTGAATAACTCTCAAGAAGTAAAAACTCCTATATTTGTTGTGCTGAATAGCTCCTTAGACACTTTGCCAACTTTCTTTCAAAGGAAGAGGATTTGATTCCCTAGACATAGGCATCTAGCACCATCTTGGACCCCCTGAAGTGTACTCTGAGGGAGGTGTATCTCTTGGATATACAATGTCATATGTGCCAGCCCTGTACAGATATCTTTGTAAAACCCAAAGCATCTCAGATAACACTGCGTACATATGTTTAGGCAAAAATTTCCCCAGATTTTCCTAGTCTTGCCACTTAGACATTGGAGTTTCGTAGGGACACATATGATATACACCAGTGTAAAAGTGTTGGAAAGTAATTCCATTCCTAATAATGTAAGATGTCCCTAATCAATGCTTCTCTTTAAAGCTCCTTTATTTAAATAACTTGGCTTACAACTGTTTAAAGATTCATTAAATTTTTCAAGTACTTTTGTGGCCTGCATCGATTTCTTTAATTTTGTAATTCCATTCAATATGTCAAAGATATTGTAACATAAGGAATATAGTTAGTTAGCTAAGAGTATCCCCCGAAATATGAAAAAAAGGGTCAGTGGCCTTCTGCAATGGAGTGACTGTAGGAGTGGACAAGGGAAGTGGACAGATGTCATTTATCTGGATTTCTGTAAAGCCTTTGACACAGTCCTTCACAATATCCTTCTCTCTAGATTGGAGGGAGATGGGTTTGATGAGTGGACTGTTAGGTGGATAAGAAATTGGTTAGACAGACACATCCAGAGGACAGGGTCCATTTCTCAGAGTCCCGATGGACATCAGTGATTATAGTCTCCCTTTCTTGACTTTTAGAAATCCCGAAAATTTGGAAATTTTAACAACAATAAATGTAAAGCTGTCACTGTAGCTCCTGAGTGTTGGGTTTCTGAAAGCTGCTTTGATCCATGCCATAATTTAAATTAGCACAATGGTGCTGTTAATCAAAACTGGATTGCAACAATATCTAGGAAGCATTATACTGGTTGATTAAATTAAAGTGCCCTTCCAGTCAAGACCGTCAGAGTTAGGAAAGAAAAAGGTGACAGTAATCTTTCTACCAGCTGTTGCTGGGAAAACCCCCATCAATCTCTTTAGGACAGAGTTACAACCTGTGCAACATCATGCCCAAGCAATTAGGAATAGTCCCAGCAGCTGGTTTGTAAATTATTAATCTATATCTAAAAATGTAACTAAAAGTACATTTTATTAATACAGTCTAAGAATATACATATCTGTGACAACTCTCCCCAGCACAGTCATCTTCCACTGCTCTTGCAGCAGTACAGGATTCTTTGATCGTCTTCTTTCAGCAACCCTACTGTTTGATATTCTCTTCTGAGCTATTTTGTTTCAGTTTCCAAAGTTTCAAACAATTTTAAACTTCTGACTCTGAGCTCCTAAGATTATCTTTGCTTCAATATCCAGCTATTCTAGATACTCAGGATCATTTCTAATAATATTTTGGTTTCATGGGCTAGCGTTTCCACTACTCTGGACAATTTAACCCTATTTTTTACTGTGTTAAGTTACTAGCTTTTTTCTGAAGCAGTACTGCACCTATTAATTTCTATTGAGTGTTTTGCTTCTGCTATACAATTT
Source organism: Corvus cornix cornix (assembly GCF_000738735.6). NCBI lineage: Eukaryota > Metazoa > Chordata > Aves > Passeriformes > Corvidae > Corvus > Corvus cornix. The sequence continues at coordinate 71,864,225 of NC_046332.1, forward strand.
CCCTCAGTCTGCTGCTGGAATTATGATTTAACATACCTTATCTAAGATGAGATGGTTGTATGGAAAGTGCAGGCAAACAGTGCTTCCTCTAGGAGATCATTTAAAGCTTTTTTCTGCCAAAAAGACCTTGGGGAATAATGAGAAACACATATGTGTTAGAAAGGTAGTTAAGAAGAACATGTAACAAAAAATTGTGGAACAGAACTTGCTATAGAGAATTTGTATGAATTAACATTAGGAAATACCTTAACTAGCGCAATATTAAACTCAATTTTGCCCTTAGGTAGAATGAGGAAAAAGCTATTAAGAAAATGCTGATCCATTTTAAACATCACTGGCCTTTCCAAGAATCTTGTTTTGCACTGGGTTTATTTCCATGTTTCCTTACACAGTGCTATACTATAATGTATGAAAGGATAGAAAGGATCAGATGAATGAAGGCATAAGTTACTCATTATTCATCACTTAGACATTCTTTGTTCCTGGGTAATCTCCAACCTTATTTCTAACTGAAAAACATCCTCAATTTAAATTCCTTAGCATATAAGACTCTATATATTAGAGTGTATATATATACATAAAATATATGTAGATTAAATTGTTTTCAAGCAGTAGAAGACCTAATAGATATAACAAATTCCCACAAGAAATTATTGCTGACTACACCCGTGTCAGTACAGTGTTTAAATAAGATATTTACAACTCTGCTTTACATTTTTGAATTATAACAGCTTACAACACAGCACCACAAATACATCTGGTTTCAATTAGCCTAGGAGATGAAAGGTGATTGCAGGTTTCTAAAGTTTATTAAATAGGTGACCTCATATTTTTAATTAATTCAGTCATGACCTACTGCAATCTATTATTAGTAATGTGATCCAGTTTGGCTTTATTATTAGCCTTTTCTGTACTTTAAGGTTTTTGGTAATTTTAAATACTGCTAAAATTAATATTTAAAGTTTAACTGCACTGAAAAAAAGAAGTCCTGTCCTGTCTCATTCTTAAATTTGTCCTTTGGTTACATTTGATGAGATAATCTATATGGTGACTTCAGGAGTTGGATAAACATATTCCAGTATCTGAAGTGAGGAATTTTCTCTTCTGTTATTATTTGAAACAACATGTAGAAGAATAAAAATCACAATTTAGCCTCATGCAGATGATCTCAGATACCAAGCTGTCACAAATGGCTCTGACATATATTTGGGCAACTAACGCTTACGTGCTTAATATTAGGCAGGCTGAGTTTAGTTGTGGCCTCAAAAACTGAAACTCAACCCATTTAATTTTCTGAATTTTGTGCCATTTCATAAATAATGTGTTGCAACTCTACTTAAGAATATTAGTATTAATTGCAATCACATTAATTTGCGCCTCATTTAGAGGAAGTAAATTTTTGTAACACAGGAAGAGCAAAATGCAGGATTCTTCTTTTCAACCCACCAATGCCTTTGAAGTTATACATGCAAAACATACTATTATGTAGGTTTATTATTTTTAAGACCATATGCATGATTTTAGCTCAGAAATTTCACTATGGACTTGATCATTTAAAAGGTGAATACCTCAGATCTGAGTATCACATTCCTAAGACCTGTGTTCAGGTTAGTAGTAAGAAGATTGAAGATTTTTATAATGGGATATAATGGTATTGAGAGAATTTGTCAAACTGCTGTTTTCAGGGCTGTCTACTACTGTAGCATTTACTACTACACAGATACAGAAAAAAATCAACATTAAGTACTATCTTATATCCTAGCAATATATTCATAATATACATGTTATAGGATATAATCTCTCTGTAGAATGTATATAACTACATATACCATATATAATACATATCTACACAATCTATAAATTTATATACATACACATATAAAAATGTTTGTCTTTTTTGTCCTATTATAAATGTGGCACACCATTGTTTCATTTAGTTTCTTGAGACTCTGACTCAGTTTGCCTCATCACTCTGTAGCTGACTGCTGGGAAATCAAAAAACATAAATTATCTGACCAAAGAGAGAGTCTGGAGGCAAGAGTGCAAATGGGTAAAGGCAATTTTTCAACTTAGGGTAACAGAATGGTTTGCATTGGAAGGGACCTTTAAAAATGATAGTCTAAACCCCCAGTTATGGGCTAGGACATCCTGGACTGAGTCAGGTTGCTTAAAGCCTATTCAACTTGATTTCGAAAAATTCTGGTGATGGGATATCCACAGCTTCTCTGGGCAATCTGTTCCAGCGTCTCATTACTCTTGTCATAACAAATTTCTATTTAAACCTCTTTCAGTTTATGCTACTAGGTCTTCTTCTGTTGCTACACGCCCAGGTAAAAAAATGTCTTCTACCATCTTTCTTATAAACACTTTTAAGTATGGAAAGGTAACATCAAGATGTCCCCAAAGCCTTCTCTTCTCCAAGCTTAACAGCTCCAATTGTCTCAACCCTTCCTCATAGGAGATGTTCTGGACTGGAAGTCCTGTTCTGGGCTTGCTCTTGCAGGTTCATGTCTGTCTTGATCTGGGGCCCTCAAAACTGGATGATACAGGTGACGTCTCATGAGAGCAAAGTAGAGGAGGGAGAATCACCTCATTCAGCCTGCTGGCTACATTGCTTTTCATGACTACCTGGGTATGACTGGCTTCCTGGGTGGCAAGCACACATTGTCACAATGTTCAGCCGCTCATGTTCAGCTCTTCACCCACCAGCACACCCTAACCCTTCTCTACAGGCCTGCTCTCAATCCATTCATCCCACAGCCTGCATTAATACTGGCAGTTGTCAATCTCAGGTGCAGGACCTAATTTTATGGTTCCAGTAGAGATATTTGAGGGGCATCACTCAATATTGATCTTCCTTTGGGCCTAGAGACATTGATTTTAACAGCTCTTTGGATGCAGACTTTCAGCCCACTTCCTTATCCATCTAAACACACATCTGTCCCATTCAGGGATAAGAATCTTCTTTGCAAAATATTGTAAAAAAATGAGCATTCCTGTGTGGGGAGTGGTAGTAAGAGTCCAAAGAAGGAACTTTGTAGTGGTGGCCCTCTGCACCTCTGTGGAAAGTAGCTTTTTGCTGAGGAGGCAGAGTTTCAACCCCTCAGAGAAATTAGACAAAGTGGAAAGATAATGGAGAGTAGATTAAAAATAAAATAAGAGAAACATATTTTTGAAGTCATGAAACTTAATAGCATTGTTATACTTTTTTCCATACTGGTGTTTTGAATTTATAAAGTAATCTGCATCTTTTCAATGCCCATAGAGAAGCCTAGGCTGGGTATAGAGGGAAAACATCAAAATTCATTGGGGAGTACTTGCATAAATCTCTAGACGTATTTCTGCCTGAAATCAACAGGAATTATATTAGCACTACATCAATTTCCCAGCAAGTAAACAGATGACCATGTGGCTTTTGAAACATCTGTGTGCAAATGTGAGAATGAATGGTTGCAGGAGACTTAGCTACCTAATCAATTTTGCAACAGGACGTCATTGTAGAATTGGAGTCATTGTGACCTTAGATACCCTATCTTTTGGTAAAAAATTCAGCAGAAACTTTGGCTGTATTTCACCATTTAATGGAAGAAAAGAAAGGTTGTTTTATTTACTCAGCCATTTTTTAAAATTGCTGGGAAAAAAGTAAAATTCAACCCAATCATTTGACTGCGTCAACTGATTACTCAAATGTTATGTCACTTCTTGCTAGACAAAACCTAGAACTAAAAAAATGCAAAAAATAACAAGAAAAAAACCCAACAACACAGCAAAACAAAACATAGCTGTGGTGTTCTCTGTCTACCTAACATGCTGTAATGGAGCTAATTTGAGGTTTACTTCTGATCTGGCATTTTTCTGAAGTGAAATGAACCATTAGAAGTTTTGTTTCTTGCGCAGTTTGGTAAAAGGCAATAAGGGACTTTGTTCTTGCTTTGAAGAAAAATCTGGAGGCACATGAAGCAACCAATTGATTCTCGCTTACCATTTTGGTTAATTTTAGTTGAACAAAACAGTCACAGCAAAATAGGGAAAAAAACCAAAACCACAAGTGCTGAACAATTTTTAAGTGGTGATCCCATTTGCTTTTCCTTAAGTTGAATTTCCAGAAAGTTGTGGAAATAATGTGTTAACACAGAATTTTTCTAATATCTGAAAGTGTCACTTAGATGGCTCTATCCTTGATAAAAATGTAGAACATTTTCAAAATGTTATGTGGGTGTCTGAAAAGACTAACAGTGAAGTAGTACTGAATATGAGTAAGACTACAGTAATAGGGCATTATAATGGAAAATAAGTGCAGAGAAAATAGTCCTCCTATGTAATATCCTCAAAAGATTGTATGCTGGTTTCATGTAAGTATTCATAATGTATTTGTGTATAGATATGTCTACATGCATACAGATAAAAGTATATGCCTGCATATGTAGATATATATATACTACAAAACAGGGATGAAGTAAGGTGATCTGCATGATATAAATAATTATGGTAATGACAAAAGAATAAAGTTGCCCATTAAAAGACAACTGAAGAGGATAAGCATTCCATTAGTTAGTAGAAAAAATCAAAAATATTGTAACTACAATAGCTGCAGTGTAGTTACATTAATGATAGAATAATACTGCTCACATAACACTTTTCATGTGCAGAGCAGACAACAGAACACCTTACAGAAAGGCTGCAATGCCAATATACCCACCTTACAGAAAATGAGGTATAGAGATGTGAAGTTCCTTGTGAACAAGAGAAAGAACCAGGTATACCACATAGGCCTCTTGATTTCTAATTCAATGAACAACTTCTTTGTGCTTTGATAGCTATTCGTTCAGTTCTTGCCATAAATTTAAAAATAAGTCACAAGTACTCACAATAAAAAATCATGAAAATTTTGCAAAACATTTTAAAATAGTCATAACTTTTCCCAATCTGGCAGGTTTTGGCTTAATATCAGTTTCAGCCTGCTATTAAGACAAGAAGATCACATGATGCAATAAGTATTTGAAACTGAATATCTAACTTCAATCAGAAATTTTACAGAACATTTTGCCCTGTATTGTTTTATATAACCATGCATAAGCATGACTTTGCCATAGATTTGCAAATCTCACTCTATACATGTGAGTGTACGTTACTCAAATGAGTGCAGTTACTAAAATTATGAAACAATGGCTAAGCTCAAGTAATCTTTGTTTCTAGGAAAACAGTATGCTAGAAATTCTATTCATAAAGCTCTGTGGTGGTTCAGGAAAAATTTATACCACTTTTTGTTTAAGCCACTATATCCTAAGCATAGAAAATATAAACCAGTTTAGGCAAAATTCTCAAAGAGTTTTTTTGTTCACACAAAAAAAGAAATATCTTTTAAATTCCTTGCCACAAGGATTTGTAGTATCATTTTCTTCAAGAAATAATTTTATTCAGATTAGAAAATGTATGCTTTTCGTAGTAGGTTTTCATTATTTGGTGACTTCTAGTGTGTGGCAAATGTATGCTACTCACACTGCTTACGTGTTCCAAGGTGCGGCATGCTATTTTATCAGATCAGAAAATCATACTTTAATTATTAAATTGTTCTTATTTCAACCCATGTGCTTTATGGTTTTTTTTGTTTCTCCTCCCTATCCCACCCCAGGGGCAGGGAGGACGGAGGGGAATGAGGAGTGAGCACCTGTGCAAGTGTGTGGTACTTCGTTGCTGGCTGGGATTAAACCTCAATTTATGCCTACCTGAAATGGAGTTTAATGGGCTTTATAGACTGAAAATTCTCAGCACTAAACTATGGAGTTAATATTAAATAAATTGATCCTTCTTGAATTTCTATAATGGTTTTGACCACCTTTAGTTTTTAATATCCAGTGATGCTTGGCATAAGTTCAGCTCTTCTTCATTAGTATTTTTCTAACTAGTTTCTATATTCCATGTTGACTCCATGGGTTTTTAGCTCTTCTTAAATGTAGTTTATTGCTTGGGATTTAAGTTTGTCACACTTTTGCCATTCTGATTTCTTGATTTGTGAAACATATTCCAGTTTCTAAGTGAGTTTTACTTAGTTAGATATTTCTAGGTAGACTGAAAATTATTTCATGGTAATGTATGCTTTGTTTTCTCCTCAGAGATTACAAAACTTAGCTGCTTGTTAAGAACAAAATAGGCGTAGCAAGAAAGCGAGTCTGTCATTAGACAATACACTTCAAATGCACTTCAATGTGCAGTACCAATTGCACATAGTGCTATATTTTTATATGTAATTTGTAAGTGCCTGAAAAATATTTTTATTTTTAACTTCTTAGAATTTCTGCATCTTCCATTTTTGCAAAATGTGACCTAAAATATCCAATTCAGCCTTCCTTCATTTGATTAAAAGTGTTACAACCAGTAGAGTTTGACTACTCAAAAGTGTCTTTGTGACTTTGCATGTTGCAGGCCACACATTATATATCTGAGATTAGGACTCATTGATCTATATTTATTGTTTTCAGCAGATAACTCCACTGAGAGAAAATGAAAAAAAAAAAAAACAAATAAAAGAAAATATTTTTTTCATTGTGAATTTTACCTGAAAAACAAATACACCTACACAGTACAAATGTTTTGTATGTCCTGCCATTGTTTTACAGTCCTACATGTTCTGTGACCTGACAGTTGCAATCACTTATGAAATGGCTTAATGTGCCTCAGTTTATTTTTCTGCTTTACAGATCACATTTCACTTGTGCAGAGGGTTACAGACATGATTTGCCTCCAGATGCCAACAAAATATGTCAATAACCAGCTCACTACATTTTCATTATTTCTTTCCCATTTGTTTCCTTTTTTTGAGGTCTAGGCACAGTGCCTTGCAGGCATTGTTGTTTTCTCTATCAAACATTTACAGAATACAAAGACACACTATTGTATTGTAACAAAATACCATCATCTGCTAGGGTGCATACTTCTGTCCATATTGTAAAAAGACCAGGTTACCTAGAAACACAGCAACTTTCCACTTTTTTTACCTTCCATTAAAAGTATCTAGATCATTCTGACCTGTCCTTATTAATGTAGGCTTTTTCCTAATCTTTCCTTTCTCTCATCTTTCACTGACAAGCAGACCTCAGGGATGAATTCCAAAGGCATTAAATACCAGCACTTTGCATTGATATCAAAGTATAGATCAGTAGGATTTTTAACATATCATTAATTCAATTTGCAACCTAATTTTTGCAGACCTTATTTAATAACTTAAACCATTAAGCCAAAAGAGAGCCCAAAAAGTGGTGAGCAGTATTTTGGACTGCCAGAATGCAGAATTTAAAACATACATGAAAAGTACTGCAAGTTGAAGACATCAGGAATCTCACAGGACTATATTTGTGATACGAAGTTACTATCCAACATATTATTTTTGCTCCACAAAGCAGAAGCGAGGAATTTCAGCTTCTCAGCTTTCTCAATTCATCTGCCTAGGAATTCATATACAGTCGAAGTAATCAGGAGAACTCTTGGGAGTCTGGTCTGATATAAATCAATATACATTGATTTATTATTTTTTTCTGCTTTCCTCATCTTTTTCTCCCTCAGTAGTTGCTCCCTGCCAGCCATCACAATTGCTCACCCTTGTAAGGTCCTGTATTTATGCCTTCTATAAATCCATCTCCTGATGAACATTTTAAGACTTTCTTTTCCCTTCATTGATACAAAGAGTTCGCATTAAAAGTTTTATGTCCAGATGTCTCCACATCTTCCTGGTTTTTAAAGATCAGTTCAAAGCTGATGAGTTTTCTCAGCCAGTAAGAAGCAGTATGAAACACAAATATGTTGTACTAAATGACTGTCACATTCTTCTGGATTCTGTTACTAAAACTTTGGAAGTCCTCATTACAATTTTCTTAATTGAGACTGCAAATGCTGAAAATTATAGGCTGATGATAAGGAAACCACAACCAAAATTTCTGAAGAGTTGCAGAGTATTTTCCTTGAGAACTGAAGAATACTAAAGACATGAAAAGTTGTTCCAGACTGACAGAGAGGAGGTATGTCCAGCAGCAAGTATCTATGCTGGACAATTAATTTTTTATAACAAATAGTGTTTATTATTGAAAAATAGGGCAAACTAGGAGAAATCCTGTTCTTGTGCTTGGATATGCACTTTAATAACAGTTGCATATTTTCATGGCCATATGTTTGGCTTCAGAAGCCAAAATTTTGGAGTTTTATCTATCATTGTAAGCCATATGATCAATCTAAACTCTTGGGTAATTGATAAGCCTAATAACCCTTGTGACAGTTTTGTCCTTGACACAATGTTACCCTTAGAGATTAAGTGAGCCCTTCAAGAGATCTCTCCTTCACATCTGTCTGATTGAAAGAGAAACCTATAAACTAGCTTTCAATCTCTTTATTTTCAATGCTGTGATTAAAAGAAATCCATAAGCGTTATCAACATCTGCTTCTTTTCTCAGTCAGATTGGCAAATTCCATTAACTTTACTGGATGTTACTGACATCAATCTATTTGGATTGAAGTATTGAACAAAAAATGGCTAAGGTTTATCACACCTTAATGCCGTTGTGTGCAGATGCATACCCAGGACTCAGAAATGTTGATCCACTCAACTCAGGTCTAGTTTCTTCTCAAGAAACTAAGATAGAATGGCCAAAACCATTTTGATGTTAGTTTTGAATGAAGCAGAATTTTTTGGTTTTGTTTCTTTTTTCCCCTCCAAATGACAAACTGGCTTTCACTTTGCCAGGACCTTTTAAAGTTTAGAAAAAGTGTAGACAAAATTCACTGAGTGACTGAATAAAGAAATACATAGTTTTCTCTTTATTGTTTTGATGGTTTTGGTGTGAATGATCGCCTCAACTTTTTTTTTTTTCTTGTGTAAATGCTAGAGGCCTCTTAAATTTCTTGCAGAATTTCCTATTTCAACAGCATCTCAAGAGCTGGATGTTCTGTTTTGCTTTTCTCTCTCCTATAAACATTACTGATTTCTTGAAATACATAAACAAACAAAACAAACAAATAAATAATCACACACACCCTTTTTACCTCTTAGTGAAATGTAGGATCCTGCTTACAAAGAATGATGGCCAGAAGACTGCCAAGAACAGAATGTGCAAAGCAGGTGACTCCTGTTAAATCAAACATCATTGATTACTCCACAGTAATCCTGAAGTCAACTAATATTTACATCAGTCTGCCACACCAGTGATTGATTATGGCTCAGCTATAGCGAAATATAAACATTTATGGAAAGAAACAAAATAGAGCTATAGGTAGAATGGGATAACACACACACACACATACACACACACACACATTCCCAAAAGTAAAAAGACAGCAAATACTATTTTGTTAAGAAATTAAAGAGCTGGGAACAATTTTAGCAAACAAAAATGCTCTCAAATGCAATGAAGAGGGAATGTTTTTATCCCTGTGTACCAGAAAAAAGTGGCCATTGCTATATACTTAATTGCTTTTCCCTCATTCTTCCTCTAAACAAGCACTGTTATACTTGATTAATCTTCACAACCTAAACTTCTCCAATGCTGGTTTGAAACTCTAGTCTGAATTACATAGGTTTTGATCCTTATCTACATGTTTCAGAAAAATGAACATCAGGTAAAGAGTTGTGCAGTCTGACCAATAAAATATAAATAAAGCTATTTTAAAATCTTTGTTTCAGTGACATGAAATAATTTCTTTTCAGTGTCTTTGAAAAAAGAGTAGCCATTTATTGTTACAATAGGTAGATATGGAAGTGATTTATAATCCTAGTTTACCAAGACCATTTAACCTTTCAGTACATACTTCTTCCAACCTGTCTCCTTTAAGTTCACATCATTTCTGCTGAAGTTTTAAGGCTCAGATTTAAATTGGAACAAGTCATAACCTTTTAATCTCATCGTATTTTAAAATTCATCCTGCAGTGAAAACATTATGCATAAAAGAGAAGGGGGACCCTTTTAAAAAATGTTAATGGAAATAGTAATGGAAATAAAGCTGCAGTTCATCTCAAAGAGATGAAAAGTGTTGTGCATATAAATAGTACCTGTAAGCTTGGCATCTATTTATATGAATCACCATAAGTAGGAAATATTTACTAGTAAAAATGATACCGAGATATGTTTCAGGAACCATCACTCTGAGTGATGAAACATGCCTTGATTTGGTCCATGACTAAATTTTAGTACTTCAAGCCAACAAAAAGCCTTTCTCTGATTTCTCTCATCAAAAAATTATCACTGCAGTATCAAAAGGTAGTGTATACATCCAAAGTTTAACCTGAAATTGAGGAAAAATGAACTAGTTGGAATGAATGAAATATGTAGATTTCACTGATAGGACAGCTGCAAATTTATTTTCAGTATTGAAAATTTTGCTGATAGATTGATTTTTTTTTTTTCACCTAAAGATTTTTCTGCTATTTTAGCTTTCAGGACAAATCCTAATAATTTTAGTCAAGTAATTATTACACTGACTTTATTGAAATAAACATATCTCTGTTTTTGACTCCATGTTGAGATTATTGTGGAATTTGTACACAGAGTTTACCAATGCAAAGATTCATGACTTGAAGGAAACATGCTGCTCAGAATTGTCTTTTGTTTTCTATTCTATTACAAGGAGGCCAATTAACTATTATTTTCAAGGTCCCCTGAAACTTTAATTTTAGGACAAGATTTCAGATGCTTATAAAGTCATTTATTCAGATTTAATCAATTAAATTAAGTTACCTCAAGCTGAAATTGTTATGATGCTACGGGTACTTTTTATCTTCTAACAAAAATGCTTCAGCTATTTCATGAGCCTAACGAAAAACCCTGTGGGTTTCATGTTTTGGGGTTTTTTAATGCTAATAGGAATTCTGGCAATCTATTATTTGGAATGCTGTCATAGCACCAAGCTGTAGGAAAGGGACTTGAAATTTGGCAGCAAATCGAGTTTTGCATACTCTATTTCTCTTTTTTTGACATTCTTGTGAAGATTTGTCCTTGTTTGACCTAGTTATAAGCTTAAAAAACACTGTAGTTTGCATATTCTTAGGAGAGACTTCCAAGAGGTTAAGTGTTAAAACCTCCATAAGTTTCGGTAAATACTCTAAAGCTTTCTACAGCTATTAGAAATGTGTAAGCTGCCACTTGACATCTGGCCAAGCATTACAGGCGCAAATCCATCACTCTGTCCTCTAGTGACCATTCTGGGTGAATCTGGGACCAGACTGCAGAAGAGAAATCAGGAGAGAAATCACAGTCTGGTCTTTTGTGTGCTTTTGGTAGTTTCCTGTAAGAGGAAGATGATGCTAATTTAGAACATGCTTACATAAAAATATGCAATTCTACAAGTCTAACATCAGCTTCTACTCAGCTTTGGAGAGTTTTACCTGAGGTTTAGTGTTTTTATTATACTTCTGTTTAAAATCTCAGAACCTTAGAAACACAGAATCTGGAATTTAAATAGAGTTTAGAGACAGTGAGAAATCTAAAGAGAAGGAACAAGATACAAGTTCACTTTACAGAAAAATTAATTCCTATTGGAAATTTACTTTGCTAATTTATGTAATCAGCATGACATGTCATGAAAAACTTCTGGATACATTAACTGTCTGAAGAGAAAATAAGAGGTATAACATTAGAGTAGATATGTAATTCAGAATTCCTGTGGCAAATTTTGAGATGCCAAATGTTGGATCAGTGTTACAGTCTGACAAGAAATTAAGTCTTAATAACTTATTTAAAGCGAAATATCCACAGATTATTTCCTATTGTCATCATATATGGTTAAAATATGCTTTTAAATGTGTTTATAAAAACAACAGCATCACATTCAGTGTTTTAATCATAAAAGGAGTCATGAAAGTGCTGATAGTGGTATGTTTCCACTAATAACTTAAAAGTAGAATGACCATTTTCTAAATGAAGGACTTTCTAAAAAAAATTTTTAAAAATCACTGTATCTATACCTTCCTGAGAAAAAGTTACACTGCATTTTTAATTTATGCATATTAATAAGTCAATATTTTCCATTTTCTGTGACTTTAGTCTAGTGTTATCATTTCGTTAGGGCTTATAAGCAGATTGGTTTAAACAAAATACTTGTCAACGCACCTGGCTGAACTAGAATGTGTCATATTTTGTGTCCCCCATCTGGAGTAAAGAATGAGATACTATTTAGAATTCCAATAGTTTTCAGTCACAGAGACCCCAAGTCTCCAAAAACTCATGTATTTTTCTCACTTCTACAAAATGTGCATATAGCCAATGACATAAAAATTATTCCATTTACCTGAGCTCACTTATTTTCTTTTCAGAGACACTCTTAAAATGGTCATTACAGTAGTGGACTTTTCCCCTTCTCTGGCCTTCTTATTTTTTCACAATGGTGACAATTTAATAGATTTAGTAGATAACAGGAGAAGAAAATAGATTTAGTGAATTATGTAGTGGAAAAGGTGTGGGGGAAATTTGAGCCAAAATAATCATAGGAATAACAATTATTATATTTAATAAGAATGTTCTATAAATACAACTGAAGACAATAATAAATAGTCTATTTTTAATATTAATAGTAAATAAATATTAATATTATATTAACATTCTTGGTATTTTTATTAATAAAAATAATAATGATATACTTATCCATAAGGAATCTTATGAAGGTTTGCAAAAGGCCTCATTTGTCCAGAGTCCTGCTCAGAGCTGTATTTATATATGCTCCTTAAAAAAAAGAAAGAAAAAAAGGGATAAACTGGGGAAAACAGCCTTAGTCTGTCTTCTCCTAGATGATGGAGCTACTAGAGAGCAGAGTTATGCTGGTTTTCACTTGTTCCATTTCTATTCCTGCCATTCCAGGATTCTCAGCTGCAGTCAGTTATCTAGTTACTCAGTGGTAAAACTGCAGGAAAAGGACTCCACCCAGAATATTTTAATGCCTGATAAGGTAATTGAAGTGAAAAATTGTTTTGGCTGAAAAAAATCACCTGAACTCCTACTTTCAAGGTAAAATGTCCAGGCAACAGGATAATTCATTTTCCTAATCTGGGCTGTTTAATGAAAATGACTGGGCTTATGCTTGACAGAAGGCTACCTGAACATGTGGTAAAGTTCTGTTCTGTTAAGTCCACTGGCTGTATCCTCTGAGAGGAAGATAAACAGACAGGTGTATGGATGAGGACAGACTTTACACAGGAAATTCCTCACCAGGCTGTGCCTTCTGTATCTGTGAATGTACTCCTAATGTAGACACCATAGGCATCACAAAGGAGAAGAACAGAAATACTGTGTGAATTTATATGTGCTGTCATTGCACCTACCTCAAAATATCAAAGTAAAACAAGTAAATTTATCCATCCAGACCTCAACTAATTGGTTTCTATTAGCTCTCGCTCTTTGACACACTGATACCTGTCATGCTGATCAATGAATTGTAATCATGTCTTAAGGATCTGATGATTTTACTCTGAAAAGAATATTATTTCTTCCTGCTCCCTTTCCCAACAAGAAATCAAAACTTAGAAGCTAAACACAGCCTCAGAAATTATGCACTATCATATTTTGATCTTCAGCATACTCACCCAAAACTGAAATAGAATTCAGCTCCAGATTGTAAATAACTAAATTTAGTAGTCTACAATCTGGAGCTGTATCCCATCATTAAATATAGATTTGTGCAATCTGGAGTCCCACCCCTTGTTATAGAAGAGTAAAATTCGGACTTCCAAACAACAAAAATTATTAAGGTATTAGAAGGAACCATTGATGAGCTAAGATTAAAGCACCCACATTGCATAATTTAAAAATTTAATGATTGAGAGGATTACACAAAAGTAAATGACAACATATTTAGGAGGTTTACCTTAATGTTAGAGGAAATTACTGCAACACATGCATTTATATATATAAATAGAAATTATGGAACCAACACTGAAATTTTCCATAAAGAAAAATTCACATCATCTAAATACAGAGAAAAAAAATTAAAAAAAGACACTTGAGAATAAGGAAGAGGAAAAAGGCTTGGAAAATGTCAACATGTAAAAAAAATCAACCTAGAGGTATATTCACTTCAAGCATCTTTTCATCTCATTCTGCCATATGTTCTACCACAATAAGATGATTGACACTTTTATTTTAAATTCCTGTATGCATAGTGATTTCCAATTTTAAAGATAAACATTCCTTTCATAATTTTTAAAATACAAAAAATGGTGAAAAAATCATCTTCTACAAAGATTTAATGGGATTAGTTACCCATGGGCATTTATGCATCAGATAGATACCTCCTTCCTCTGAATGCCACAAATATATCTCTGTGCACATTTTTTAATCTAGAATTGTTATATAATAGTCAAATGCAATGTAGGAACTGAAAATGAAACTGAACTGTAAAATCTTGGTAAATTTGAATTTTGCTATTACTAATGAAGGACCACACACTTTTCATCAACCTGTTGAAAACAGAATTAGGACTTGTCTAGTCCTGTCTTGATCTGAGATGATTTTATCTGGGCTAAGGCGTAGTAGGAATTGTCTGACAGTGAAGTGAATATATCCTAAATTTGCCTTGACTTATTCCTAGTTTATGGTAATACCAAGTTTGATATGAACTGTGTGTGGTCTCCAATTGAAATGTGGTGTAGAAAGATACAGAAACAGGATGATAACAGAAATCAGACAATACCTGACCATCCATTTATTATAAGTAAAAAGATCATGAATGTAAAATATTGTCCAAAACTACCACTTAGGTGTTGACCCAAGATGTATAAAAGAGAAGATAATTGCAAACATGATCAACTATAGGTATAACTGTCTCAACTGAGTGTGTGTCTATGTATGTCAGAGATAGTTGTGAAGGGAATATTAAAAAGTGATACATTAAACCAGTTTCAGAGTTCAAAACATAATTTTACAAGACTAACATTGGCTAACAACACATACTACCAAAATACAGTTTTTAACATTTTTGTATTTTAAGTCATAAATCCTCTAGGGGCATATCTTACACTATCTTTGAACATCCAGTGTTCACAGCTGGTGTCACACATTCCTGATCACAATGGTCCTTGATGGTCCCAATCATTGACCTGATCAGGCTGAAAAACCTTTCAAGGAGAGAATGCAGAAGAAAAGTGTGTGGGAATTCTTTGACCTCATGCCTCAGTTTGGGATCTTGTCCTTTTATTAGATAGCTGATTTCCTTGGCAAATCCCAGCCTTTGGCACCATGTTTGGTGGGGTGAGATGGAGGTTGCTTTACCATTCCCAGTAGTTGCCCTGTCCTGTTCCTTCTCTTGTTTGGTTATTTTTCATTTAATTTTCCTTTTCCCTTACTTAACCGATACTCTTTTCCTTAAAGTAAAAGCTGTCTTATCCCATCTCTTTACACTGAGCTTCTTCAATGACCGGCCCTTGACTGTCACTGAGCTCTTTATGCTTCTGGAGCCTCTGCTTTTGATCTGTGTTGTATTTTCAAAGCCTTTTCTATTACCCCACTCTTAAACTGCACATTATGGCAAGAGAAACCTCATACCAAGCTCACACAGCCAGTTCCCAGGGTAAATTGAAAACAGCTGGCCAAGACTAGGGCCTTGCATAGTCACCCTAGGCACAGCCAACACAAGGGCTGTGTTCCTTCACTGGCAATGGTAATACTATTTTTCATGCGGCTGCTAACTCTAACAATGTTTCTTGAGTTGTACTATACTGGAAGCCTTATCTTGAGGATCACGAGAATCTTCTGTTGGATTTTCCTTGATATGCTTCTAATTAAGGAGTGAAGGAAGCATTTGCTTTACCCACAAACTATAGAATATACTGATTAATATTACCTCAGTTTTGAAAAGAACTAAGTTAAATATTAACATTATGCTTCAGGTCTGAAGCACTTTGAACATAAAAAGAAGTGGAAGAAGTTTCTTCTGAGGGTGTGAGCCTGTGTCATGATCTGGTTACTAAAGTTCTTAGAAATGCCTCTGCCCAAATCAAGATACAAATGAGACCACATGCCAGTGACAATAGTAAGGGTTTTATTTGATATTAAATGTGAGTGAGTGAGTGAGTGAGTGAGTGAGAAAGAAAGAAAGAAAGAAAGAAAGAAAGAAAGAAAGAAAGAAAGAAAGAAAGAAAGAAAAAGAAGTAGAAAATAGGTGGGGGGGACAGAGAGTGACAGGGACAGAATAAGGAAAATATCATCACTCTGTGGATCCCAATGATTTTCTGTTGATCCTCTCCAGCTGGTCTTCTTGGTGGTGAAGATTCCCCCAAAAAGCATAGAATCCGATGTGTTAATATGTGCTCAGGCCAGGTAGGAAAACCCAGGCATCTCCCTGGGGGAAGGAGTTTGCCACTGTCTCTTACAGCAGACTCTGGGTTTGTTGCGTCATGTGCAGTCCTGTGGTGCAAGGCTTCAGGAATGACTCAGGGAGGCACCTCGGGAGGTCTTTGACACCCCCTCAGCTGCCTCTTATGTGAAGGTCCCATGGATGTGGCCTGTGGCGTTGGGGGTTCCACAGCTGGGCAGGTTTGTGTAAGGGAGATGTGATGGGTGTTCACTCCTCTAACCAGAGGTTACACCCGAAACCTCCTCCCCCTTGCCTCAATTCGGGGGGGGAGTTTGTGTAAACCTGGCTTCTGCGGGCTATGCTCTCTCAGCAAATGGGTCTGTGGGCCATGGCCTCCCCCACCCGGAAGCAATCCAAAGATGATTCTTAGCACAGCTGCTGGGTTTGTCTCACATTCTTTTCCTTGTTTACTTGTTTGTTTCAGGTGATTGAAGAATGGGTTTTCCCTTTATCTAATCTCAGCAGTCTGACTTTCAGTCCAAAGTCCCAGTCAGGTGTCTTCAGGGAGGTTGGTTGTAGCTTCTTTATACAGTTTTTGTTATAATGAGCAAACTTTATATCAGTGTTTGAGGCATGAACTATTTCAGTCTCTGACAGCCTGATACAATCTTTTTTTTCCTGTTTCTTCTTTTTTTTTCTGTTTATGCTGCCAGGTCATAAAAATGAGATATGATGACTTAATAAAATACAGCAAGCTTTCATATTGAAATTAGTGAACAGTCTAGTTTTTCATCAAAAGAAGACACTGAAGAGAATGTATTTTTATTTGGAGTGGCAAGGAACATCAATAATGCCATTAGCATGTGTGTCTCTGAGGCTATACCTCATGGAGACATTCTAAACAGCTTATATTTAATTATGTTTTTAAACTTTTAAGTCAAATTTCCATGAGATAGTAAATCCATTCTTAGGAAATGACCAAAAGTCTACATTTTACAAAAAACAAGTATACATTCGAATTTCCTACCATGTGTTCAAAGGGATCATCACACGCTGGAACTTACCAGATCAGTTACTATCAATAAATACCAACATAAATTTATGCCAGATCAGGAAACATGTTCCCACACAATATTTTCTTTGTTTTTTTCAGCAAAGATGTGATTCTGTGTTTGAATGTGATTAATGTTAATTTTATACTGATAGGTGGTCTGATACTATACATATCCAACACAAATTACTTTGGAAATCCATAATGAATTTATTTCCTACTTTTATTTTTAAAGACCCTTGTTTTTGCCTAGTAACACATTCATTTGTGTCTCTTAATGGTCTTCCTATAAACTGTGGATAAAAATCTTTTTTACACTGGTTTCATGATTTATTATTTCATTAGGTAAACAGGTTTACTGCTTAGTTTGTCTTTTTTATATATGACCTTAATAGAATATTCACCATTACATTTCAAGGACTTGAAAGATGTAACTGAAAATGCTGAGCATCAACGTGCAGTTTTTTATTTTTATTGTGTCTGCTTTGTTCTCATTATCTTGTGTTACAAAAATTTATGTGAAATAGCAAGGAACAGTATACTACAACAGTTTTTTTATTTTTCATTTTTGGAATGAAGTAGAAAAGTATGTTCAGGATATGTTTAAATTTGAATGATTAGGCTCTTTGAACAGGTTTACTTAGTTATCCTGAAATGTTCTTTTTAAAAAGGTCAACCATTTCCAGAGACAATAAATCATGTTTTTACCCTTCCAATTTTGCCCTTTTACCTCTCCCTAATCCTGCTGGTGGGGGAGTGAGCAAGTGGCTGCATAGGGCTTGGTTGCTGACCAGGGTTAAACTACAACAAATCTATATTTTCTCAGCACAAGGGAAAAAATTTTGCAAAAACCAGATACACATTACGATATTAGCAGTTTGTCTACAGTATAATACACATTATTGCAGTATTTAAGTCTTTCTTTCACTAGTCAACTTACAACAAATGAAGGATCATTAATTTAAAAAATGGCTTTGAGAACTAAAAATCAGAGATGGCAAATTTGTCATTTTTTACCCAACAAATTTTAAACAAGGAACAGCACTTGTAATTAATTGTTAACAACAAACTCTCTATTGCTTCTGTTGCAAAGGCATCTTTTACATTTAGAAATTATAAATGCATTTGTTTATAAAAAGCGTGTTCTGATGAAGCTGGGTTTTTTAATCATTTTATCTTTAGAATTCATTAAATATTTTACAGTGTAGGATCTGATCTTTAAGGCATTACTCATCTGATAAGTCCTTGCTATGAAAATAATTATATTCTCTTGTAAAGTCACTGGCTGCATGAGTAAAATGTGTGTGATTGACCTTTTATATTATGCTATTGCCTACTTCACAAAACGGAGAAAAATCTAAGAGCTCAAGGCTTCAACATGTCAGTAAGGGTTTTCCATGGATTTCAGGAGAAAACAATCAGGGTCTCAAAGACATCAAAAAAGCATTAACCATAATCTATATTACTGACTTATGGAAAACTTTGACCCCTCTCAGTCTGGAACTTTGTCTCTTGAAAATATACCAATTTGATCATTATTGAACATGGTGAACTTTGCTGTCACATCTGACCTGGAATATATGAGCTTTTATTGTTCAAAGAACAGAACACAGCAGGTTAAACACAAACCTTATTTCAGTCTGTTGAGTAAAAATCTAATATTTATTGCCCCTTGTTAAATTTCACAATATGAATGAAGAGTACTCTCAGGGTTCAGAGAGAAAGGCAGTTAGACATGCTCGTATTCAGACTTCTTGTTCTTTTCAGCAGCTTTTGATCCTTTGTACATTTCTACACTTAAGAAAATGTAGTTGACACAGTGTATTTTTATACTTGTGATAAAGAAGGGAAAAAAATCATTCTGGTTTGACTCGTGCAAGAAGTTTGAGGTACTGCAGTAGTATCTAGCATGTCATAGTGCTCCAATTGCACCATTTTAAGTAGATAACCTCAAAAAGAACTTTCATTCAGTTTTAACCCTTTAAAACTGTAATGCTGCTAATATTGTTTCACCTTATAAATCTTGAAGTCCCAAAACAACAATTATCAAGGCCCAATCATTTCAAATCTCATTAAATCATATGTTCCCTTTGAGATAACCTAGGTAAAATGAATAATGGTTTCCTTAGCAGCATCCTGTTTTCCTTCACAGGAAAGAGTTCATGAGTTATAGTCTGTCAAGGACAGAATTCCTACTCTGCACGAAATAGTAGTTTTGAATTATGTAATTTAGAAGATAGCCAAAAGTGCTTTGCTTGATACCATCTGCAGAGAAGGCCATACATTACTTACTATTGAAGAGGAAAATTTTTCTTTTCCTTTTCAGGTATCTTCTTGATTAATGTTCCTAATATTACACTGATAAGATTATGCTGAAGGTTGTAGAAGCTACACATCACTTTACTTGACTTATCTAAAAGAATCTTAACATTACTGGGAGCACTTAATAAAAGAAAACTTATATTTTTCTGCTTTACACCCCCTTTTTGAAGAAGTTACCAATATTTGTGTGCTTAGAGTGTATAAACCTATGTTTATGTCAAATCAAACATAAGAAATGTAGAACCTCTTAATTTAAACACTGAAAATATAAGTATATATACAAACATACATAAATTCTGCATTTCATGTTAGGTTCTCACAGGCAAACAGAAGATGCACACCCTAAACCACACTGAATAGGGCCTTTTTCTTTTTTTCTTTTTTCTTTTTTATTATGTTTGTATTGTTTAAAGCAGCAAAGTATTTTCAGCAACCTTTTCAGAGATACGTTTCAACATTCAGCTGTATCAAAGTTAAGATATAAAAGAATCCAGCAAAGCAGTAGAAAATAAAATTCAGTGAATGTTAAAATTCAGTCCTCCAGTCAAATTTCTGAATTCTGTAACACCTGTCTCTTCTTCCTAATTCCCTGGGTTTATTTAAGAATGCTTTTCATTTTCCTTATTTTTTTTGGCTCTGGTTGTTATTAAAGAAAACACAAAGAGCACTCCAAAATCCCCCAAACTTCCTGACTCAAGAGCTCCAGTCAGAATGAATGATTTAAGGAAAATGTTCCTCACTGCTTAAATTACTCGGTTAACAAATGCCCAGTCATTCCCAGGGAAAGGTATATGCACAGGTCAGTTGAAAAGTATCAGATGTCCAATGCTGTTAACAATTTCAGAATTGAAAATCATAGAATTCTAAAAAAGAGCCTAAATATATAAGGATTTGTCTAGTTCTGTTACTTTGATAGTATTAAAAGAACAATAAAAAAAAGTTGAGGATATTAAGGTGGGCACTTGAGAAGTTAAATGGGAAGACATTCTTGCCTCTAAGGATGGCAAAAAATGTTGGAGCTTCTAGAGAGGATTTTTTTTGTGGGGGGAGGGGGGACAACCTACTGTTTCCCCACTTCCTCCACCAGATTCTGAAGAAGTGTGGAAGAGTATTTAAGCAGGAGACATGATACATAGCTATTTAATTTGAAATGTTTGAAACCTGGCAAAATTTTAAGCAGTGGAAAACAAGGTAATAAAAACTGACATTCCAGGAACATTAAAAATAGACATCCCTGCCTACCTCACCTATGATCAACAAGAACAATAATTAGTTTTCCAGAAAACTGTATGCTGGCTGAAAGATTTACTCTAGTCATCAGTTGAAACTGCACCAAAAATAATCCTATAAAGCTGATGGAGGAAAAAAACTCCCTTGAAGTCCTCAAATCTCATTTCCATGTCCTTTAGAATATTCAGGGCTTCTGATTTTGTGAAATGCAGATTACACTCCTGATTTTTTTTATCAAATTAGTAATCATTAGCATTTTTATGATCATAGTATTTTAGTTATAAATAAATAAATGCTCAACTATTTCTGAAATTAAGATAAGGCATGGGGGGAAAAAGGCAATTAAGAAAGTTCCCTAGTTAATTTCATTACAAAATTTGCAAACCCCAGGACACTGGTCCATCCAAATTCATATTCTTTTTGGTTGTTTGCTAAACAACTGCCTTCTGATAAGTGAGTGACCTACTGTTCCCCTGCAGTGGTGATGTCTGTGTAGCTGGTGAGTCATACCACAGTTCCCAGCAAAATAAGCAAGCTTACAGGGATTTTGGCTGTTTGCAGGACACTTTTCTGGGCAGTGGGTGCAAAGGGGATCCAGGAACTCTCCTCCAGACAGTGAGACTGCATAGCAATGGTGGTGTCCTCACCAGGGTCAATGTCCAGCCTCGGCTGGAGTAAGAACCCTGGCACATTGGAGGTCATGGGTCCCACACATTGTCAGAGGGAGGATGCTGCCTCCCAGGGCTCACATCTGTTGCTTTATTTGGAGCAGGGCGGAGTGAGAGCAACGGTGACCTCACTTGTGAGGGAAGGCAGTCGGACAGTGGAACAACAGGGAGGATGAGTAGGAGGTTTGTATGATCATCATAGAGACTGCAGAGGCATGAGGCTGAGCTACAGAATGAAAAGAAGGAGAGACAATGAAAGATTATTCATGAATAACTGTGGATGGACACTCCCAAGATAAAGATGGATGGGGATTTGTCCTCTCTGTCAGCAAGAGAAAGGCTCCTTGGCTTACAGATCTGAATTTACAGAATTTGTACATTGCACTAACAGCCAAGGAAAGGGAATGAACTTCATTGAAATAGATTTCAGAGCCACCTGAGCCTGAACCAAGAATTAGCATCAAGAGAAGGCAGCCGGCAATGGTGTTTTGAGATTCTGTTCTACAAGAAATAAAAGTATCCACCTGCCAACCAAAATTGCTGCCACAGGAGATTAATTCTTTGATGGGGCTTGGATCCAGAATATTGCATAGTGGATGACAAATCTCAGGCAGCTTTCTGATTTTTGCTCATTCATGTGTGCACCAATAATACTGCCAAGGGAGACCTGGAGCAATCAGGAGTGAGCACAAAGAGATGAGGACAGAGATGGTTTTCCCCTTGGTCCCATGGATAATTGGAAAGCCTCAGGTTCCTGAGGTATCCTGAAATAATCAGATAGTGACGTTGTCACAAGTAGTGCTTTGATTTTTTATGACAAGGATTTCTTAGGAATAAGGACTGCTAGTGAGACATGAGATCTGTTTGACAAAATGTGGATTAATCTTCTTGACAAAGGACTTGCCAGACTGGTGATGAAGACTGTAAACCATTCACAGATGGTGATAAGAGCTTTCAGTTAAATAAAGAGAGGTAAGACAAGGGTATGCATGGCACAGGGTGATGGGTGTAAAGGAGGTCTTGCGAAGGATAAAGAACATTAGAAACTGACCTATCTGAAGTTCATGTGTACAAATGCACACAGCCTGGGAAATTAACAAGAGGAATTTATGTTCCATGAATGGATGAAAAATATTTACAACGCTGGCCTTGAAGGTCTTCAAGACTCAGCTGAATAAAGACTTAAGAAACTTGTTATGAAATCAGTGTTGACCTTCCTTTGAATCAAAATTGGATTAGAGACCCCTTGTCATCCCTTCCAACCTGGATAATTTTGTATATTTGTAGTTCTCTTATTCTGATAATCTACTGTAGGCTGACTACTGGATACGATACCTTCACTCTCTTTAGTTCAGTATAGTGAGAAAGTAGCATAATACTGTACAAGATGGTGCAAGCTGTCTGCAGAAAGACAAATAGGCTTGTTAGTACATGCTTTGCTTCAACAAAGAAACTGATTCTTGTACATAACTTCTTGGGTTTGAGATTACGTTTATAGCTCAGGCACTAAAGACCTAAAGTGAAGCCAAACTATAGGATTGCAGTACTTCTGCATCAGAACTCTGTATTACACAAGCTATTTAGAACTGTGATACAGGCTTTACACTGGTAACCATCTTACCTCAGACAAAGTAACAGATTTTTTATAATTTCATTAGAAGTTATTTTTGTATGAACTTTGAAACAGATCAAGTGGCTGGCCCTCCAGAAATATTATCACATGCAAATTCAGTATAAAATACTACTTTGCAGTTTATCTAACTCCACCTTTTAAAATCAATTTCATCTCCAATATTCAATATTCTTTCTCTTTGAAGCAGTGTTTGTACTACCTTAACCCCCTTTCAATGCTATTTAAAGTCACACATTTAGGATGGGCCGTCCTGGTTTTCTGCAGATATATGTGAACTGCATTAGTAGATATCAGTGGTGTTCCTCCACTATTTTAAGCCACAAAAAGTCCTGAAAATTACTTTGGTGAGCTGAAATAAGCTGAGTTCTGTAGAAGTGGAAAAAAACCTGAGAAAACTTTGAACAGGGATTTTACCACTATCAAAAATAAAACATGTTCTAAGCTAAGTTGAAATTGACCTTTATAAAGGTAAACATCTTCATTGTCATTCAGCTTGAATAGACAGAGTTTCTGGTTAGATGATAGAGTTAAAAATGCCTGATACTATGCATGTGAGTTGTCCCAGATGGTATAATAATAATATTCTCATCGTCACAGCAAAGTCAATATTTAAGTGGTTTTGGACTATGGCAGGACCCTGGTATAAATGCTGTATATCTTTTTCTGAAATAAAAGTTTTTATTTTCCTTACACAAGTAAGAAAAAATGAATATTGAGAGGCCAGTGGCAGTAGTAACACTGTTATAGTGCTTGGAAAACCAACCAAACAAACTATGCCCAAAGTCAACCTTGTCCCCTAACTTAAAAATTGTGCAACATTATCAGTTTAGAAATAGGAAACTGCATTTATTGGAAGTACAGAAATTTGGCTCTACTTCCTACTTAACCTGTTACATAATATATTTTAATCACTAGAAAAAGTAATCAACATAGTCTTTCATTTTTATTGAGCTGAAAATAGTTAGTTATATTTCAATTTTCTAAGGATAGAAGACATGCAGTTCGAGATCACCCCAAACTCTCTTGCCTCATTTATTTGAACTAATAGAGTCAGTGGAGTATGGAGACCTGTTCTGCTGGCCAGATCTGGATGTCAAATTTAAGCAGGGTAAAAATGCTCTTCAGCTTCTACTGTCTGTCTGAGGCAGGTGATTCTCTACTTCTTCTCTACTCTTGTCCAGCTGTGTCCTTCTTGGGGCCCCAACATATGAAAGACATAGACCTGTTGGAACAAGTCCAGAGGAGGATCACAAAGATGATCAGAGGGCTGGACCACCTCTCCTACGAAGACAGGCTGAGAGTTAGGGTTGTTCAGCATGGAGAAGAGAATGCTCCAGGGAGACCTTCTAGCAGCCTTATAAAGGGATTCTGTAAGAAAGCTGGAGAGGGACTTTTTACAAAGGTATATAGCGACAGAATAAGGGTGAATAGTTTTAAACTGAAAGAGGGAAGGTTTAGATTTAAAATTAGGAATAATGTCTTCACTGAGAGGGCGGGGAGACACTAGAACTGGTTGCCAGGGAAGTTGTGGGTGCCCCATCCCTGGAGGTGTTGAAGGACACGTTGGATGGGACTTTGAGCAACATTTTCTAGTGAAAGGTGTCCCTGGCCATGACAGGGGTGTTCAAGCTAGATAATCTTTAAGGTCCCTTCTGTTTTTACAAAAAATCTCTAACTCTCCGGACAATGAAAATAAATAACTACCTATAAGCAAATGTACGAGCTTGAAGATTTTTTCTTTAAAAAAAATTCCAGATGTATTCTTTGATGAATAAACCCACAGTGTATTAGTCACATATAATTGTCATACTTTATTTCCATTTAGAACCAATATGTGAGAAAAGCAGGGTTTTTTTATTTTTCTTAGATGCAAAGAAGTGCATAAAATTGCTCGTATACCTCAACTGAAAATATGTTTTTGTTTATTTCCATAGATATTTACACCCAAACCTAAATTAATGCTATAACAAATAGATAAAAAAAGGAAATTTTCACATCATAAAGTACAGAAGAGGTTTAATGGACATAATTCTTAACAAAGTTCTCTATGTTTCAAAGCAGTTTCATTAAAACTCTGCATTCAAGAGTTCCCTAATGATTTTATGCCTATTAAGTTCCATTAAAATTTTTCAGTGAAGGAAAATGCATTAAATTAACTCATATATATTTAATATTTCTACCTCTTTAAACTTTGTACTCCTGTAAGACTAGTACATATTTTCTGAGACCTCTTATCCCAGCTTAACTATGGCTTAGTAAGTCGTATCTGAACCTTAGCATTCAGCATTAGACTCGCATAATTCTAGGAACGAACATCAGTTCTATAACCAAAATCCAGTTCATGTCAGAAAACTGAAAATTTAAACATAATTTTTCCCCCTTCTGTTTGGACGAGCTACTTTAGGAAGTTATTTTTGGTGAAGCATATAGGTACATCACAAAGCAATACAACACCTGTCTGATCAGTGTTTTTCTCCTTCTCTAAACAGCCTAACACTAAGGGTTTCATCCAGAGACCTATAATGCAAAATAAGTCTTCACTTAAATGTGAAGGTGACCATCTGTATATGCAGGATACAAATCCTCCTTTTAAATAAATACCTTTAACAGAGAAAAGTATACGTCTGCTCCATGTTGGGCAGCACTTCAAAAAAGTAAAATCTCATTTTGGCACTGAAAAGAAAGAAACCATGGATTGACTTAAAATATAGGATCTGAAATCTAAATGGGTGTAATTTTTTTGAGGAAAAAGGAGAAATTATACCATAAGTTTTCTTTGCCTTCCCTTATTCTTTACTAAACCCCTAAGCTTTCTTTTCTTGTGGTTGCAAGTAAGCTTCCATTATTGTCAAGAATTTTTTTCTTCATTACTTAGCAACCTCTATTATTTGGCTAATGTATCACTGAGGTTTTCTAGCTGAATAGCAAGGAGCGTGGTGACAGTTATGCACCCATTTAGATTGTTATACTGGTACTTTTATCTAGGCTAAAACTCTAGCCTTTTTAATATAATTTTTATCCTGTATATGAAAGCATAAGTTATTGGATTTTTTTATTGTAAAACTGGCTCTTGAATGTATGTCTCTTGTCTTACGGGAGTTTTACTGAAATTTAGGATGAGATTCTGCCATCTTTGTTGATCTTGCAGTATTCAGTCAAACTATTCAGACAGAAATGCAATTATGGTGAATGGCAGTGGAGAGAATAGATTTTTTATATATTATAGTCCATAATACTATAATAATATATTTCCTTATCGAAGAGTTCTCCTTTCACAGCTCTGAATTTATGCAGGGGACATTTCAGAAAGATCCCAAGTCTATTTTATTTTCTTGTGCTGAAGTTGTCCTTGGGGGATACTCAGTTTCAGTTACACTGACTAAAACATGCTTCTGTTTATGGCTTTTTCATATTATTCTCTAAAGGCTAAATATACCTAGAGGATAAACATTTCATTACATGGAGATTTTAAGATCTTACTTTCCAGAGTACTTTCAGTCACTGGAATGATCCTGGCCAGGAAGCTGCTGGAAGTAAAGGGATTAGCGATCCACAATACCATTAACCTGAGTAGGTGCAAGCCTCTGCTGCACTGTTCTGCGTGTCCGGGGTGGTCTTCAGGCTCTGTTGGGCTGCACAAAACTCCTGACTATGGATAAACTTAGAACAAGGAGCCTCCAGACAGCTCCCACTTGCTGCTCGCACTTATGCCTTGCCTTCCTCTAAAATTGCAGCAAGAAGTCCTTATGTGAACATCCTTTATGAAAACAGTTGTTTTCTTGCAAGAAAGTTATGTAATATCCCACTGAGGGATCTGAGGATCTGTGCAGCATGAAGTGGGAAAATCTATCCCGTGTCCAACTGATGCTGCATGGCTGTTGCCAGAATGGGTTCCTCCTGCAGCCTTTCAAGGTGTGTAATATTTACTTCTTATCTACACTCCTGTTCTAATTCTGTATTAATAGAAAAATTTTATCTTGTTGTTGGATCCTTCTTATTAAAAGCCAGAAAGAAACCTGCAACATCTCTGCCTCTTTCTCAATACTCACCCTGCTCCTCCCTTTCACTGGTACAGAACAGTCACTAAATATTTCTATGCATTCTCTATGAATGAAGAATTCTAAAATTTCTTTTTAAATGTTTTCTACTTTAAAGAATATTTTTGCC
The DNA here is from genome assembly GCF_000738735.6 of Corvus cornix cornix. Taxonomy (NCBI): domain Eukaryota; kingdom Metazoa; phylum Chordata; class Aves; order Passeriformes; family Corvidae; genus Corvus; species Corvus cornix. The sequence continues at coordinate 71,891,559 of NC_046332.1, forward strand.
TTCCATTCTTAGGTAATGTCTTATAAAAACTGACAGAACCCTAGGAAAAAAAATCTTTGAGATTCTAAATTACAGAACTTGCAATCCAAAATAATTCTTCCACTTTATAAAAGGCTAGATTGAGTAATGCTTTTCAAACCTCCCTCTGATTTCTTACATCACTTATGTGGTGCTAGATCATGAATTTCTTTGTTGGATTTGTAGATATCCAATTAGCATCATTTACAAGGATATTGTTTTGAAATATCCAAAAATACTCACTTGACTTTCTTGTCAGGAGGGAGAAATCAAACCATTTCAGTCTGAAGCAGTAAAAGTAAAGGAAAAAAAAAAAAAAAAAAGAAAAAATATTCCTAAGCATACTTTTAACTTCAAACTTTCAACTAGCTAAGTGAAAATCCAATCTGCATCATTCTCTATGATTTAGCCTACACAGCATGAAATTAACAGAAACCTTAAGATAGGATTTGAAATAGTGAGTAACATTCTTACTGTGTGCAATCTTATAATTTCTTCTAAATTTCTTTGAGTGTAACTGTAGTCAGAACTCAGCAAAACATACTGTAGGGAAAATCCAAGGCTTAATTTTCAATTGCATCATTGCACAAGGTGAGGTAGCACTGAACAAAAAAAAAAAGCATTTCATTTTAAATGAATCTGACATGAGTGAAACGGCATTCTGTATCAGATGAATGTAAGTGAAAATAGGACACTGGATTGTTAACCCACTCTGTCTTCCTACTCCAGAAATACCAAGTAAGAATACTGCTTGCATTTTTAGCGCATAAAGTTTGTTTGAATTTGTGTTTTACGTATAATTACCATTTTTTTTGTGTGCTGGAGCCATTATCAGAACCTTTAAGTGTTTTTTCATAGTGAAATATTAGAGGTTAATTTACTTTGCCTAAAGTAAAGTGTATGTTGCAATCAGGATTTACTAAAGTACCTGAAATGTTCACAGTGTGGCAAGGTTACACAAGAACCATGGCCTTTTGGATGAGCATCTAGAGGCTCAGCAGTTTACACATGAACATCTTCATGATGTACAAAATTAGGTGTGGCAACAGAATCAAGCCCTAACTAAAACTAGCAGGAAACAAGATGGACTCTACTGCACATTAGGGGAATCAAAGGGAAAAAAAAAACCTAGATGGAAAATTTGTATAATGAAGGATGTAAACTTTTTGCCTACTGACTCTTTGTTTTAGTCACAGTAGCTCAATTGCGTTTGCCAAAGAATGACACAAACTGACAGTTCTCTATGTAGATATGTATTCACACTGCTTGCACTTCATAAAGTCATAGAATCAAAGAACATTTCAAGCTGGAAAGGACCCACCAGGATCACTGTGTTCAGTGTAAACTTGACCATAGTTAGAAAACCAAAACCGTTCGAAATGTCTCAGATTCTCTGTATCTTAGATAGTATAAAAGTGAACCTACATCAAGCCTTTGGTCAGTACAATCAACGTTACCTTGAAAGCTGCTCATGTCAGCCTAAATCAGGCACCTTCATTTAGTCAGCTGAAAAGCTCTAAAGCTCCATTACCTGTACCGATTAGGGACTTTATTAACTTGTCCACATATATATGTATAGTGACAGCTGAGATCTGCACAATTCCATCAGATAGGGCACAAGACTCCAGGAGCCCTGCCCTCTCTGGAAAGCCAGATGGTGTATATATGTGGGACAGTATAATAAAAAAGATGGCACTGGACACCTTTGTTTAGGCAACAGATATGAATGCACAAGTACAGATTTATATTTATATTGTATTTGCAGTCAAATGCAAGATGGGTCTTGTATCCCATCTAACATATGCTTCTAAGTTATTCACAGACACATAAACAAATGTTTCATTGACGTATGCTTACATCATTCTCTTCCTCAAAAGGAAGGTCGCCAGGAACCTTATATAAAATTAATTTTAAATTAGGAAGGAAGGATTTTATTCTTATCTTCACTAGAGAACATGACTTCCACAGCTCACATTTCCCACTATTTATTTGTTTATTTCCTGCCTGTAAAATTGAGGATATTTTCAGCCCCTTTTCAATTAACTTCATAAAGAAAATTTATGTAATTATTCTCAGTTGATTTATTTTTTAATCTCTGCTGTCTGTGTATTACTGTATACTGGTCATATAGCAGCTTACAGGTTCTCAAGTCCAGATGTGTCTCTCATGTTCTCAAACATGAGAACATGACAGACATATCACTCTTCCTACTCTGTGTTTAGGTTTCTACATAAATCAAACCAGTCAAAGCAAACTGAATAAGAGGCATGACATGTACACATAGATTCTTGACCTTGGTGATTAGAGACAGCCCTGAGATTTTATCACAGCACTTGACAGTGTGTGAGTTTATTTCCAGTTTCATTTTACAATGAATGGGTTGAAATAGAAACCATATCTGTTTCCAGTATTGTTACACTACAAACACTTTTAATTTCTATAGCATCATTTTTGTGAAATGCTTAAATCTGATCCAGTCATACTTTGGGAAAAAAAAATGAATTAACAGAATAGCTTTTCTATGTGTGCAAAATTGGAAAGTGTGTAGAAATAAAAAGTACCATTATTATGGTATTAATAGGAAATTCAGGGAAAAGAACAAGCAGAGTCTGCTTTCAGATGTGAAGACAGGACCTCTAGATAAATAAAATGGAATGATACCCGAGGAGTTCAAGAAAATGTCAAGAGTTTTTGTTTGCTTTCAGAGAAACACGCAATAGCTGAAGAACATAATTTTTCAATTTTTCAGCAAAGTCTGATTGCATCGATTTTGAGGGAGGGAGAAACAGATTTTAAAAAAGGACATTTCAGCCTGAGATATGGAGAGAAAAAGCAAACTGTAATATTCAGAGAGATTTTCTAACCTTAACCTCGAGCTAAAGCCATCAGGACTTGCTCAATAATGGTGACAGCACATGATTCATTTCACTTATTTCATCTTGCCAAGGACAATTGTACAAAGACGGGAGGGGGAGTGTGTAGGGACGGAAAGCAGTCTATGCTTTTTCTTGTCTGTGACATTTCATAGGTGCCTTGAAAGTTAATTTTTTTTCACCAAATTTTGCAGATGAAAATGCTCAGGAAAAAAACTAAAGCTCAGTAACGGTTCTTTTTTTTTTTTTTTACTATAGAAATAGTAAGATTTGGAAAAGTGTGAGAAATCCCATTAAAAGCTCTTGGTTTTATTTAATAATATTAGCCACAGTGTACAGTAATTCAAGTGGATGTTAAATCGTTGAATGCTATTACATAAGGTTTTGAATTGCAACATAAATAAATGAATCTGTGTGAGGGTATTTTTCCAGGCATCATTATGAAGACATCTTGTGATACTTCCTGCATAACTTTGAATCCTTTCGCTTACCTTCAGTAAAATTATTCATAACTCAGACTCACTGGTGCCAACACGATGTTCTTCTCACTAATGCAGCATGGGAATAGCTTTCTTACATATTTCTTCTCATAATGCTGCTTTACTGAAGAAGTAAAATATTATCCCAAGTACACAACTAAGAAATAGCATTAGAGAAATATCAAAGCCCTAAGTCTACAATGATTTAGACATCGAGGAACAAAATATTGGAAAGTCTCTTAATGCCTAAGAGCTTACTTGGGCCAATATTGTTTTTCTTAATGTGGGAGTTACAGAAAATGAATGAAATTGGATTACTCACCTTTTGGAAATTTAGACCATTTGAATATTCAGTTTTTCATTTGAAAAATGGGGGAAGGAGAAAAGGAAAAGAAGAAAAAGAAAAAACCAAAAAAAGGAACAAAAACCAAACCTAGTTTTTCTTAATGGTACCTTGGAGATGTGTTAACTTCTAAAAATCTTTCTGGGATTCAGTAAAATTCTACTCCTCTTTGATTTTAACAAAAATAATTTCATCATTAGCAAGCATTCTTCAGACCCACAATGTTCATGTTATCATAGAAAGAGAGACAAAAGATATAAGTCATAGGACTCTTTAAAGTCTCTGTGTACCTACAGCTACTGATGATATTTTCAGCTTAATTTTCCGGATTCCTTCCAGAGTCCACATGGACAGATAAAAGCAATATAGAAATATGCTGCACTGGAAAAGCAAACACAGACACTTAAAGTAGCTTTGTTTGCCTGATGCACGCCTGCATTTTCTGAAATAGTTCTTCCAAGATATGTGACATTGGCAACACATAATTCCACAGTGTGACCTTGTATCAAAACATGATTTGCTTTCAAACATTGAGATGATTTTTGTAACAATTTCTGTTTTTTCTAAACTTGTCTTTAATTATCTTTCTGTGGTGGCTGTTTAAGGAGTCACTCACTGTCATGTAAGCAGCACTACAGGAGAGTCAGAGGTTTAGCAAACCCCTGATGTGTGTTCCAAATGGATATGAGATTACAGAGGTTCAAGAGCAGCCCTTTTTTGCATAAATTTTGAAATGCTCCTTGAAAATTGATCATTCCAGAGCAAGCACAACTATGTGAAGATAAGAAACAAGCTTTCTACATTATGCAAATTCCCACCCAAGCCAGAAAATGTCACTTCACTTCTGGAACAGAGAGGGTTTGCACATTTGAACTTCACAGAGTTCAACTCAGCTCTCTGTCCTTTTCTTTCCTCCTCAGTAATTATTCTTAACTGTGGTGGCGTAACTCTAAGATATGTGTGAGCAAGTGCATACAAAATCAATCTTCACTTAAGGTTTCTTTGGATTTTTTTATCTTTCTGTTCCTTCCAGTAATGAGTAGGTTATGACATTTAAATGTGCTTATGTGTAGGGTTCAAATCAGTCATTTTTAGAGGTTAAGGAGTCAATGGCTGCAGCAAATGAATCCCGTGACTGAGACAAGCTTTTCCGAGTGCAGTTTCTGTTCTGTGTCATTCCAAGTGTTGAAAAAATAAACACATCTGTAAAGTAAGGAAACATCCTTTTTACTGACAGCTGGACTATTTACAATTCCTGATGCATAGGCATGATAAAAACATAAAATGGCACTGTTTTATTTTAAAATATTTTTAAATCCAAGAAAATGAGCGCTGAATAAAAAATTGCAAATACACTCTAGCAAGACACCATGCTACATAAACTGTACCTGAAAAGCCTGATAGTGACAGAACAACTTGCTTTCACATATCTTGGGGGAAAAAAAAAAAAAAAAATGATTGAAGTCCAGCAAAAGTCTACAGAGAAAACAGGTATTCTTTGTTCTTTGGTCAGATGTATTTGTTTTGATTTGTCTCCAGAAAGATCTATTCCACTGAATGTTTGTCTAGGCCAAATATAGGGGTTTTTTTTTCCACTGGAAAGTGGAAGTCACAGGTCAATTTTTCTGCTACACAAAAGAAAAATGTGAGAAGTAGAAAGAGTGAGACAGCTGTGTTGGTCCTGTTGTGGGTGGAGGATAGGATCATCTAATATTACTACTGAAAAGATTTTATACACCTTTCTTGCTCTACAGGGGACAGTGAGATTTTCTGGGGTACTAACACTAGCAAAGGAGGTGTTTAGGGCTATAGTCTGCTGTAGGTCTGGTGAATGCTAGCCTGAATCCTTCCATGAAATTGTAACTTCTGTAAAGTCAGTGGGAGCTTTCTCACTGACTTGCAGGGAGACAGAATTTCACATGTGCTCTGAAGAGCTTGGTCATGAGATGTGAAGCAAACACTAACAAAGTCAAATAGGTATAATCATTCTTTGTCTGACGATCACTCCTTTGGGTGGAACTGTCTCTACAGTACAACGGGATGGATTACTATAAAACTGAATTACTTTGGGGTTTTTTCCTGCTCTAGATAGACAGGCTAAACATTTAGGTTGGGAAAAAACTTCACTATCATAAAATCTACATAGTACTTCACTGAACTGCTTTATTGGATATTTTTCCTTTACCAGGACAAAGTTCTGGGAATGTGATTATAAGAATTCAAGAGGGTCTGGCTGAAACAGTGGACTTGGAGGCTATGTCAAAACATCTAATAATCTGCCCAGTCTTAAAAGGGTGCTATTAAAAATTGAGACTGAACATGAACATGGCAGATCTGAAGAATTGCCGACATTTTCTATAATTTAGTAAAATGCCTAATTAAATTAAGGTAAATGCTGTTTATATTTTTTCCTTCCTGAGTGAGAAAAGTTTCATTCTTTCAGAGTTTTAACAACCAAAATTTCTCCTGTAGTTTCCTAATTTAATGAATATACACTGTAGTGAAGATTTATATATATCAGTTTAGAAATCCTAGATAATTCTAGTTACTCAGTGAGACAAAGTAAAGGGTATTGTTACCTTATAATTTATTTAAAACAACTAGAAATCTTTAGTTTCTTCTGCAGGTGGCCTGTTTGAACTCACATGTAAGACTTTAAAGGAAAAGATTTTGCAATGAGCAATCAAAAGAAATTTCCATTATTTTTAATCTTCACTCCTATTAACATCATATTATGCCATGAAATTGCAAGTAAAACACATTAGCTTCTATGAAACATCTATGAAAGTTCGGGGTTTTTTTTTAGTTTTAACCTTGAACGTTAGAATATAATTACGATATTTTAATGTAATAGCACAAACTACTTCATTATGCCAATCAGGAGATTAGCTTTGTGGAAATAAAACCAGAGATCACTTCAGATTTCAGTATCATGACTTTGTAGGTCATTTATCCTGTGCAATGTAAAGCTGTCTTGGAGTGTTTGGACAGTACCTTTGGTTACAATGACCAACGGTCATCTGAAATAATAGCTCTGGTCCCTTGAACAGATAAAGAAAAATGTTGTCTTGATGGATGGCTGGATGGCTTTTATGCATTATTATTTTATAACAGGCAAGAGGATACCTTATACCTGCTCCTGTCAATTAAATACTTTATATGTGCCATTTTTACTGGTTTGGCAGAAAGTGTAGCCATGAATTTAAAAGAAAGCAGCATTCACATATCTTCAAAAAACATCAAAGCCCTTAAAATTTCAGATGTAGCCACAGTCTGAATAGAAGCATGTAAAAACTAATCCCATGAAGTCACAGGAAAACTCGGAATCCGTGACAGTCTTTTAGACTGATACTCTTCTAAAGTGACAGAACGGGCGCTAATAGATGTATACTGAATGCAGAAATGGGTAAAAATGTAGGGAAGGGGAAGACAGAGTCTGGAGTGTTTGAAATGTTCACACAATATTGCTGTAATTTGTGGAAATGACTCATTGTGTTTGCACTGGATTAATGAAAGCCAGTCAACTGAAAATCATTGCCATCCTAATCATGACCCTCGGGGCTGTTTACATTAAGAAAAAATATATGTTCAAGTGTTGTATATTTCATATTCAATGTATAAAGTTTGGGTTCACTTCAGAAAGCTTAGAATAGTGTTCATAAACTGCTCCTAAATCACTATTGTATCATTTCCCAAAGTATGCACAACAGCAAGAGAATTTTTTTTGGACTGTAAAAATACACTAAATGAATACTACAGATACAGATGTCAAGCAGGTGAGAGGTTTCAAATAATGCACAAGAACTGTTGAAAAAAAAACCTCAAAGAAATGTAGGCTTTTCTTTTTTAAATACCCACCACTTCCTCCTGCCTACAAAAGGAAAGAAAATGAGAAAAATCCAATTTTTAAAGGAAAATAATTGGCTGTAGTTTGTAGGAGCTTTCATATTAATTCTCAAAGAATATGTGATCTTGAGCATATCTAACACAATTATACAATTTTTGTGAAGCAGAAAGTGGAAAATTCTTAATTGTCAAATCCTGAAAATAAAAAGGGAAATGATAAATGACCTGCAAATTAGGGAGAAGCTCAGCCACCTTTTTCACTAAGAGTATAAACTCATTTCATTTGTCCAGATGATTTAATTGCAGATTATTTGCTGAAGTGTGAAACTGTGCTGTTACTGTTTATTTTTCCAGCAGAAACAATAAGGTGCCAAAAATGAACCCCTAAAAAATCTAAGTAAAAGTATAGAATACCTAAAAATCTATAGTAAACCACATATCAATTTGAAAGGGAATGGAAAAAAATAGAATACATAGTTTAAATAGAGGCATACGTACTGCCTATAAAACAGAAGTGAAATCTGAATATTTAAGAGCTGAGATTATGAATAAGGTGAGGGATTTTTTTACCACTAGCACCCATATTATTTTATGAAAGAAAATCAGCAGCAGAGAAGAGAATTTTTAATCTGGTCTTGATGGCTGCCCCCATCTAAGGTACTTTTCACACCTCAGTGATTGATTCTATGATGTTATGAATTAATCTGCGGTGTCAGTTGTCTGTTCCTATTTTTCTCTGTTATGATGACATTCCTTTTAGCACAGCAGCCACTTGATTCCTGATGAATTTCTGCTTATTTTTTTTCCAACAGGGACTCGGCATTTGTACTAGCGCTAAGAAACATTTTTGAGACTGGGTGCTCAGGATAATCAATAAAAGATAAACAGTGTATCACCACCACAAATACAGAATTTAGAGTCACATATTACTCTGAAAACCGGTCTCTCTAATGACAATAAAAAGTAGAGAAAAATTTTTAAATTATCTGTAGAGAATCAGCTAAAATATATTATAAAAATGAATAGCCATGTAGATGTCATTCATCTACAGATGTTGTAGATGTGACAGGGTCCTGAGGACTGGCTGTCCCTATCCGGCCCCTTCAGGGCTACCCCAGCCCACAGGCCAGGACTCCATGGCACCCCCAGGTCCATCATCCCCTGCCCCAGTGATGCTGAAGTAGAGCTGGTCTCCAGCTCCCACAGCCCTGCCCTGTCCAGCCATGCCCCTGGTGAGCCAGGCCCACCCTTGCGTCATGTTCTGCTGCAGTCTCAGCCTGTTAGTATCCTCAGAGAGATGTCTGATGCCTGGGGCTACCCCACTGCCCCTGTCTGTCTGGCAGCTGAGAGTATAACTAGGAGTGGTCCTCCTGTCAAGGTCTGCCCTTCCTGTTCCACTAGCACTCCTTATGCCTCCGAGTGCTTCTCCCTGCCCAGGGCTGACTCCTTGTCTAACCCCAATGAGTCCACCTGGTCTCCTGAACTCGTCATGAACAACCTGACACAATCACTTTCAGTTCCAGCACCAAGTGTCCCCGTCACATCACATTCCCTGTTCGTTCTTCCTGCCCTTGCTCCACGTCCCCTGGGAGAGCCGTGTGACAACCCTCAGCAATTAAATCTCCCTTCTGACCCAAATCTTTGTGCCCTGTCAACATGTTCATGCTTTCACCAGTCTCAGTTTCAAAAAGTGTAGGATGTAAATCACCTGACCTCTCTAAGACTCCCTATACATATATGTACATTTATAAATTTAACATTGATGGTGACTGGCCTCATCCTTATTATCATATTCATAAGACTGCAGGTTAAGGTTGTGTAACCTATGTGCCATGTTGTTTGTGGTAGCTGACTCCTGTTAGCTCCCAAATTGTGTCAGGGACCAGGGAGTTTGGGCAGAGCACAGGAGCAGAATCCAAGGCTGAGGGAGGGTGACTGTGCAACAATTCAATGAATCTCTTAAATCTAGACAAGACAGAGAGGGGAATCTCATTAAAGCATATAAAGATCTCAGATAATGGTGTCAAGAGGATGATGCCAGATTCTTTTCAGTGGTGCCCAGTGACAGGACAAGGAACAATGGCAATAAATTAAAACAGCAGTTCCACCTCAACATAAGGAAGTACTTCTTTACATTGAGCATGGCAGAGCACTGGAATAGGCTGCCCAGGGGGCCCATGAAGTCTCCTTTTCTGTGTAACCTGCTCTAGGGTGACCCTGCTTTGGCAGGAGAATTGGACTAGATGATCTCCAGAGGGCCTTTTAAACCCTAACAATTCTGGGTAATTCTATGGATCCTGTGGGCACAGTCCCCACAGTACTCAATCAGGAAACAAAGTCCAGCATGTGGCTAGTGACAGGTGCCAGTCAGGAGCCTAGAAACGGTTGGACAAGTCCACAGTGTCCAGGTAGGCCCAAATTCAAGCTGGGAAATCAAGGTTGATCTCAACAAGGTGAGTGACCTTGCTTAGCATGCTGACATGCAGCTCAGGCAAGCTAGATAGGAGTGTTTGGGTTCCCAAGAAGAGAAGAAAGACCCTTCTCATCCTGCTCTTTCTCAGTAGCCTGATCCCAGATGACCCAATTGCCCTACAGCTGAACAGCAGAGAGAGTAATGCTGCAAAACATGATTCTTTGACATTGTTTAATATGTTAGTATAGACAGATGTCTTAATTCTATGGATCCCCTCAAGTGGTGTTATAGGAGAAAAATATTTGATGCTCACACACTTGTGGAGACAACTAAAATTCTCATATTTTCTTCCTTTTGACAGTAAAATCTATGTAGTTGCAATAGGTCTCCTGCAATCTGAGTATAGAGGAAACTCTCTGGAATTAGAATAGATACTGCTTATTCAGCCAATAAAGATGGGTAATCAGCTTCATCTTTCTCTATATTTATAACTCTGTAGCTTTTTTATATTTGTAGTAGTTTGATTACATGATAATTCTACTCTTTTTCCACAGATAAATTTCTCCTTTTATGTGAAACATGAATTATAAAATAGGACCATAACAGTCCTGGGTTGTCTATTCATGGGCGAGTATCTCAATTAATGGAAACCAATTAAGATATCAGCTCAGACATAAATTGTCCATTTGTTTTCCTAAATTTTCCCCATAAAGAATTTCTCCCAGTTTTCTCCTTCATGTACTCAGTTTTCTTGTCCATACAAGTGTTTCTCACTCTCATCAAGGATGCTCTAAAGAAGAAAGATCTCTAAGGTTTCTATTGTGGAGATTATATTTTGATACAGTCCATAACATGTTTTTTTCAGAAATCCTGTCTTGCAATTAATTTCCTTAAGTGTAAAAGTGAAAATAAAAGTTTTTTGTTGACTGATCTGTCTTAGACAGCATTCACAAAACCATTTTCACTACTATTTTAATGCAGAAGCAAAGATACATGTTTTGGAGCCATTAAAGCCACAGTAAGGAAAGAAGAAGGAGATTTTATAGTTGCACATACATGAACAAAATGAAGAATTTATCTGTGTTTATATTGAACTCTCCCTAGATTTTAATACTTAACTCCAGGAAGAAGTAATTTTTTTGCATGTGGTAACATCACCCCTATGGAAAAAAAAAACCACTTATGGTGCTTTTTTATAAATTCCCATCTAACTGAACAACATGAGTCAGTCTCTACACCACATAACATTTTTACTTAATAAAGAAGAAAATATTTGTATTATGGAATAACTTTTGCTAGATAGCATTTGTACAGTGAAGAGGACATGATCCTTATCCCTTTTATGTGCTGAGTGTGAAGGTAAGATGTGCCAATGGGTCAGCACTCAGTGAAAGAGTGACAGTTCTCTCTGAAACAGCTTTCACTACAGCTAAAGGCAGGGGAGTTCAGTGTGACACTGTGAGGCCCACGCTCTATTGTACTTGTCCTCATTTCAAATAAGAGCTTAGAATATGTAGGTTTGTCCAGAAAAAAGAGAACTGAGGCGCAGACAGGAGGAAAAAGCTTCATGAGAAAAAAAAAGACGGCCATGAAGAGGCAAGCTTTCTCCTTCACTCAGAAGAGAAAAATAAATAATTGAACTGAGACAGAGATCTGTTAGTATAGGCAGTAGTTAAGAATATTTTTTAATGAGACACATGATTAAAATACTAAATAAGTTTTTTAATAGTTTTGGATGTTATAAGGGTAGCAAAGAAATATTTTAAGGAATGGATAGAAAAAAAATGTCTGCAAGAAAAAAATTGCTTACTTAAATTTATTTGATTCTGCTTTCATTAAGAGACAGACTTAAGATTCCTTCCAACTCCATTTAACAACAATTCTATCACAAATGGAAGGATGTTTATAGGGGCTTTTTTTGGGTTTTTTCAAAGCACGTTCAAAAAATATACTTAGGTTTAATTTTTGGTTTATGGGTTTAGGGCTTTTTTTGTTTTGTTTTGCTTTTGGTTTTGTTGTTATTTTGTTTTTAAGATATTTTTAGTTCTTTTTCTAGCTTAGTTAAGATATTCTCTTCCCAGCCCAACATGAGAACTTTGAGGAACTTGATGTAAGGATAATATCCTCCAACTATTTCCATAGAAATGCTTGAATAGCAGTTTGAGTCATAAATTATTAGATGGGCCAGTGCATTTTTTTTCTTGGAGGAGCTGTGTGTAGGATCAGCATGTTCAAGATCTTAAGTCAGTGTTCATAGTTTTCATTGCACATTTCATTTTATCCCAGCAAAGTGCCTCTAAGCTAACATCTGCATCAATCTCCTTGCAGTCCTTGAATGTTTAAGTAGAAAAATAAATGGGAAAATAAAGTATACTGTGTATAACTTAATAAGGACTCAACTAAGGCTCTACTCCTTATATTGTTTATGGATTTTTGCATTTGACAATGCCTGGGAACAAAATCAAAACAAGTTCTGTAGCTGTGAACAGAAGCATTGTACTCTTTTTTTTTCCCCCTATCTAAATAAATCAATTTTTCTCTGCATATCTTTCTTCCAAGGAAAGACTGCTCACACTTTCTGTGCTGCACCATCTAACAGTGTCTTATTAATCAAAAGCTGCAATTTGTTGTATGCTTAGTGTTCATTCCTGACAGAGATTGGACTCAGTATTATCATTTTAAAGCTTGAATGAGGCATTTCATGCATTATTTTTACCCCTCTAAGAAAGTTCTGGAGTTATATTAGTTTGAGTGTAAAGGTTTCCATCCAAGGTTTTAACTTCACAAAAGAGCTAATGTCAGAAATATACAATTTCCTTAACAGAGAGTAGGCCACTACCAGAGGCATTGTGTCAGCTAAGAGTAGCTATAGTTCCATCCCAGCAGGGTAACTCTTCTGTTGTTGTGTCTGTGTAAAGAACTATAACCTCAAGTGAAAATAAAAATCCTTGTTCCACACAGAGGAAATAATTACAAAATCAAATTAGTAGGAAAAGACAGTGCTAAAGGTAGAATGCTAGTTTTTCCTTCCTTTTTGATTCCAAAAGTAATATATCAAAATGTTAGAGTATGATTTTGGTGAAGAAATAGATGATAAACCATTCAAATTTAAATGTCTATGAGAGTTCCACCAGTGCAATCACAGAAAACACGATCGTAACAGTGGCAAAACTTATCACTTGCTTTGAAAAACATAGAATGGAACTTGTTATTGCATTAAGTTTAACCTCAAATCTGTTTGTGCACTAATTTAAAATCCCAAAGGATAGCACACTATCTGCAGAACTAAAAAAAAAGGTGCATTGTAACTGGAATTTGCATTTAAAAATAGTTTGGGGTATTTTTTGGTAACACAATCAGAGCTGTTCCACTTCACTGAAGTAATTCAATATGAACCCAACAATAGAAATAGTATTTCCTTATACAAGTAACCTTCCCAGTGCAAATCTAGACAATCTCATAAAATATTAAATTGTATTCTTCAAAACTGTGCAAATAAGTGATGTTATTAAAATGCGAGTCTTATTCTACACCATATTTCTTTATTAATGCAAAGTTTTCCAACTTTCTGAACATGAGTTTTCTTACATGATATGATTCTTGGGTTTGTTTTGTTTTGTTTTGTTTTCTGGAGGCAGTCCACTTCACATCTTTCCTAAATCTCCTAAAAAGTCCAATAATAAGTATACCAAAATAAAGTGTAGTGTTAAATGTTTGAGGGGTTTTTTTGCTGTTATGCTACTGTTATTGGTCCATATAAAACTGGCTGAGAGGGTAGCAATATTATCAGGCTGTTTTAAAAAGTCTCTAGGATTATGTGGTAAGGAGTATGTATATGATAAGACAGACATTGCTGTCCATTAAAAGTTTTGAAAGGAATCACTAGAGAGCACTTAGCAGAAGCTACAAACATCCTCAGTTTTGAACAGGTAAGGTTATCCAAGCCCTTTAATGCCCTCTCCAGAGACAAGCCTGAGAAAGCTTGATTGAGTTCAGAATATTTTAGCTCTTATGTTGACAAACTGATGCTACTAGAACTGTAAAAATGAAGCTTAGATGACAAAGTTGGCAACAACAGCATTTTTCACAGCAAAGGAAGCATTACCTGCTTACTATAACTAAAAGAATAAGGAGCAAATGGTACATAAAGTAAATCTCAAGCTGCCAAAAATTTAAAAGAACATTTAAATCACACAGTCTGTTCATTCTAACTTGCTTTCAGCAGGAGTTTTTATATAAGTTGTACCTGCTTTTCTGAGACTTTTTTTTTGTTTGCATTAACTTTAACTGAAAACATGACAATACCAATACCAGAACAGAATACAACATATGGAAATTGGCTTAAGACTCTGAAGGATTAGTTTTTATTTTATATTACCATGAACTCTGGGATGTCTAAGACTATTTTTCATTTTTCTTCTGCCTGAAACAAGAGCTAACTGTTCTCCCAAAGAGCACCCACCAGTAGCATAAAACCAAAGCATTACTTTTGGTACGGTGTACAACCCTCTCCCCTCCCTAGCTGACAGTGCACGATCTTTTCAGTATCAGTCTGTTTTTTTTTTTTTTTTAATCATTGCCTCAATTAGCTGAAGGGAAAATGTTTTAACACATAAACTCACTCTTAGTCAGATACATAATACATTATATCATTTACATAGTTTTTCTCGGGTAGAAAACCAATTTATTTTTCTAGTAGACCTGTTTATCATGACAAGTAAACTTAATAAATGTTAAACCTAATAAAAGTGGAGAATGTATGTCTTTAACTTTTTTTCTATGACTATATTTCTGTATATGGGTGCATAATATGTCACAGGAATTGATTCTGTGACTAGGCTGTGGAGACATTTGGGAATCCAGTAACATGCAAAAGAACATCTGCCTTGATGTCTGTCTTTTCACCTTAAGGTAAAAATTTCAAAAAATTATCCATTTGTGAAGAATTTCAAGAACAATTATCATGAAGTGACAGAGAATTTCTAGTTTCTTCCCAAGAGAGAAAAATTACAAATAACACCTTTTAGCTGTGTAGCTATTTATAGAAATTATATGTCAAGTACCATTATTTGAAATACATCTCTGCCATCTGCTTGAGTCCCAGAATTCAAAATGGGAAGATTCTGCAGTTATGATATACAAGTCTGAGATAAAATGTGAAAATGTGTCTATAGGCAAAGCATTCCTGTCCAGCCTAGTCTAAAAAAGAATATGTTCTTATTAGTCATAGGCCTTACATTTGCATCACAGATACGAAGATTTTTGTACCTTCCAAATATCAACAGTAGCTTTATTAAAATGAAAATTTAATGCAAACCTATTAGAGAGTGGGCAAATAAATACTATGCAAGGTTCCTCGAACAGTGATCTCCGGTGTTATGTAGTATGAAAAATACACAGGCAAATTATTTCTTGCAAGATGTTACCATGTAACCTGAGAAAGGTTTCACCAATTATATTTTAAAAAAATCCAGTTTATGCAAGATGTTCATTAAACTGAACTTGACATTCTGTCTTAGAACAAATCTCCTCATACTGCTGATTATATGTGTGTTCTGAGATATAGGTACAATATCCACTCCTACAATGACATCATGAGCCACAATAAATTTTCTGCTTTCCTTGAAACTGCAATGCTTACATCCATGCTGAATCAGAAATTCACAGGTCTAGATTCATAAGTTCCCCCACAAAAGAGGAAGAACATATGAAATCTCCTTTAAATTTGTTCTTTAAGTGTCTTACTGTTAAACTGTAAATAGATTCATGTTTATGCCACAGAAGTACTAGCCTAACAGTTTTAATAAAATAGGGTCAAAACAAGATAACTGCTACAAATCACAGAAACAAAAAACAAAAAAAAAACCCTTAAAAAATAGGGTAAGTAGATCCTTTTGATAAAATCTGAGCTTTATTTGGTGAAGCTATATGATTTGACATATAGTGATGACTGTAAGAAGAAAAATACTGGAACAAAAATAGAAATAAACTGTGATATAGAATTTACATATATATAGTTTTAACTTCTGTTTAACCTATGATATTAGGTATTTTCGTGAGACTGATGTTTTTTACTATAGGTGTAATTTCCATAGCTTTTGCAGCAGAGGGAGGAGAGCAATCTTGGTTTTGTTTATTAAAATTCTGTTTGTGTTCTTTTCTTCTGTTTTGTGAGTTCTTTTACTCAGAGTTTGGGTTGAAGCACAGGAGATGCAGAGTTGTTCTTTAGACTCAGACGTTTATTGTTTCTTATCTATGGTACAGCTGCACAGAATGTGCCTCTAAGTTAAAAAGGTGAAAATGGCCCCGACTTCTGACTTCCAAGGTCTTTTAAAGCCCAATATATCCAATTATGGAATGCCAACTAATTTATTTTTACTTATAATCCAGTAACTAATCATTTATGTTCTGCACTGCAGGTTTTTTGAACCAATACCAGACCACCCAGATTTGTGAAGAAGAAGGAGGAAAGAAGAACTAACCTACACCCAAAATCCTCCATCTTGTTACATATACATATTACTGTATCACATAAACCTGAATTTTCTACAGCCCTACATATTCCACCCAGTGATACAACAAACTTCTCTTCAATGACACAGCAACAACCTCATTGCTATCACATAATTTGGGAAGCTTTTCCCAAGGCCTCAGGTCAAATGCAGTGTGCTTTTGAGGATCATTGCCTGTCAGCACTGAAAGACTGAAATTCTCTGAACTCAGGGATCCAACAGTTGTTTAGTTTTGGGTTTTTTTGTTTTTTTGTTTTTTTTTAATTATTCCCATACAGCTTTAACATAAGGAAGACTTATT
This sequence comes from Corvus cornix cornix, assembly GCF_000738735.6. Lineage (NCBI taxonomy): Eukaryota > Metazoa > Chordata > Aves > Passeriformes > Corvidae > Corvus > Corvus cornix. The sequence continues at coordinate 71,908,344 of NC_046332.1, forward strand.
TCCACAGATCTGAGCAGAAAACCAATCATGGAATAGCTCCCACAGATAAATATACCTGTACGTATATGTAAATTGTTAAAACACAATTTCGCTGTAATTCCCTAGGAATAAAGTTCATTTTCTGAAAAATTTTGCTTCTAAGTCACTTTTCTTCTAACTCCTAAACACCGCTGCACTTGCCACATACATCTGCATTAGTGGCAAGCATCAACAGATCTTAAAATTGTACCACCCTTTTATACTCAATTTTCTTATTCTTTGTGTTGAAGAGCAACTCAACGTCATAATTCACACCTCAGTCAGAGTAGAAAACCTGAAAGCTGTAATTCTTACAGTATGCCTCACAGTGTAGTGGCATGGCAGGGGTTCTTGTTAGTGGGCTGCTTCCTTTCACACAGTAATAGCTAATGAGCAGTGGCTTACTTCTCTCCATCAAAATGAAGAAGGGTTTGTGCAAGAACACTATTTATTGCTTCATGTGCTATAGCTGCTGTGTTCCCTTCTCCCTTCTTTACTCATTGTGTGAGATTTCAAACCCCTATTTTAATGCTCCTCTCAGTGTGAAGAACTCACCTTCATTATCCCCATGAAAGGGCTCCAGCTGTGTTTTCAAAGAAAATGGCTGCAACTGCATTTCACTGGGAATTCAATATTCCTGTGGTTTAAATATTTCAGCAGTGAGAATACCTAAGGGTTCTCTAGTTATATTTTCAGAAAAAAAAAAACCAAAAAAACAGTCACTGGTTACTGAGAAGGCAATCCCTAAAACACTCAGTTCTTAATACAAAACTACTCAGAAGCTGCACATGAAAGCAACTCCCAAGAAATTGACAGGGATAAGTATCAGTACAGCAGGTTTTTCCTCCCCTTGTGATTTTTGGAATCTGCACACTAAAATACCCAGGAGGTTAATAATAAAAGCTTAAACCCCTTGGTAAATGTAAAAATCATAGAATAGAGCAAATCAAGTGTTGCAGCTGCACCTTTAATGCTGTTATTACTATGTTGCTTCAGTTGACTAACATATTCAGTCAGGAAAGGGTCTGGTGTTTTCCATATTATATTCTCATCCTATGTAAGGATACTGCAGCAAATAAAAAAAAAATCTCATTTGTTCATCAGCTGGGTTATTTTAGAAAGCTTCACAGTGGCATGTAATAAACTACATATGAACATGGCTCCCTCTACTGACTGCCTTTAGAGGCTCCAAAAGCATATTTTCCCAGGCTTATTTTACGCCTCTAAGATTCTAGCAATAACTATGATATACACAAAACAAATAGAATTTCTGAAATTTCTTCTATTCTGAAAAACAAGGATTTTCTTTTCTTCTGTTTTTTTCTCTTAATAACATTACATACTTTTTGGCCAAAAACCTTTATTCCTCTAAGTCCAAAATTCCAATATGCTGTTAGGGCACTCCTGACAGTGCATAAGAAGTTTAAAGAGCCTCAAAAGTGTATCCAACAAGTTCATTAGCAGGAGAATTATATTGGCTACACAGTATCTCATTTATTAAAAAATGTTGAAATATAAAAAAGTCAAAGGTCGAAAGCTAACAGACAAAGACATGGGTAAGGAAACTCAGTAATTAATAGAGTTGTCCTTGAATAGGTCATTAATTAATACAAAACAGTGACCACCACAACCAAAAAAAAAACCCAAACAAAAAGTCTCCACACAACAAGCCAACCAACCAATCAAAACCAATGAAAGAAAACAAAAACACACCTAAGAATCAAACAAAAAATCACACCAAAAAAACCCACCAAAAAACCAGCAAACCGACAAAAAACCTATTCAGCAAATTAGAGAGAACATCTTTCATTTCATGCTTAAAACATCATACATAATTATGAACAGTTACTTTAGAAGAGGTTTATCTCATTCACAGTTATCATACTGTAGACACACACATTCCAGGAGTAGTCTAGGCTTCCTTTATAGTCCTTCCAGGGAAATGGTCAGTGTAGGAAGAACGGGCCTCTGACATATGTTGGATGTCTTCTTTACAATAGGAGGAATAACCCAAGTTGGGTGGGAGTGTTGATCTCCTCAAGGGTAGGAAGGCTCTGCAGGGCGGATCTGGAAAGACTCGATCAATGGGCCAAGGACAACTTCATGAGATTCAACAGAGTCAAGCACCAGCTCCTGCACTTGGGTCAAAACAACCCCTTGCAGCTCTACAGGCTGGGGACAGAGTGGTTTAAGAGCTGCTCATCAGAAAGGGACTTGCGGATGCTGGTTGACAGCCAGCTGAATATGAGCCAGCAGTGTGCCCAGGTGGCCAAAAAGGCCAATGGCATCTTGGCCTGTATCAAGAATAGTGCGGCCAGTAGGACCATGGAAGTGATCTCGCCCCTGTATTTGGCACTGGTGAGGCCTGCCTTGAGTGCTGTGTTCACTTCTGGGCCCCTCTCTTTAGTAGTTTAAAGGTTAACGCGGTAGTGCTGGGTTGATGGTTGGACTTGGTGATCTTAAGGGTCTTTTCCAACCTTGATGATTCTATGATTCTTTAATTTCTGAATTTTCCCAAAAGTTTCAAATCTTTCCAAAATCTTTGGTGTAGATGTAGTAATTCAGCAACCTCTCACGTTAAACTGCAAAGTGAAGCTACATGCTGTCCCCCGGCAGAATAGAGGATTTGCTGTGACCACTGTCTGCCATAGTATTACTCATATACTATTCACTCTATTTTGCTCTTTTATTCTTCGATGACTCTAAATCTGGTGGCATTACGTTGTTTTTAGGGTGTCTGTTACCATAGTGATACATAACGTGTGTCTAGCTGTCTCTTCTCCTATCAGTTGAGCCTCAGTTAGTAATATAGATATTGAAAAACTCTCTGCTTAAAATGCTTCCAAATTTTCCCTGCATTACATGAAAGCCTTGGTTCAGGTGATAGCTTAGAATTACCGATCTTTGACTTTCCCATCCCTTGGGTAATTTGTATGAGTTTCTGCTAGGGAATTGGGTTACTTGAAGCACTGGTCCATAATATCAATGACGCTGCCAAGCCCTCCTTGCAGTGTTGTCAATTCTAGTCATTTATTATATCTGCAGTCCTTTTAATAACCATCAGATTATTTTGCATCCACAACAGATGCAGAACATGTGGAAAAATACTATTTATAAGAGCATGTAGTGGTAGGACACGAGGAGATGGGTTTAAACTAAAAGAGAGTAGACTTAGATTCAATATTATGAAGGAATTCTTAATTGTGAGGGTGGTAAGGCAGTGGAAGAGCTTGCCCAGAGAAGTTACTGATGTCCCATCCCAGGAAGTGTTTCAGACTAGGTTAGATGGAGCTCTGAGCAACCTGATCCAGTGAAAGGTGTCCCTGACCACAGGTGAGAGTTTGAAACTAAATGATCTTTAAGGTCCCTTCCAACCCAAACCATTCTATTATTCTATTCTAAAGTGCAGGAAAACTCAGCTGTTGTAGTGTTAATACATAGGGGTCAAAATGGGCCAAAAATAACACAAACTCTATATCCAAGACTATATATTCTCATGAAGGCATTATACTTGTTTATATCATTTCATAAAGATGCAATTACCCCTCCAAGAAAAAGAGATTTTCTGCAAGTATAATATGCATTATTTTTTCTGAAATACAAGTATTTTATAGATTCAGATATTATTAATAACTATTATACTAATTCAAAATTATTAACTTGGAATATAAGACAGAAACTACAGTCCTACTTATATGAGATAACTGAATCTAAGCAAAAAAAAAAAAAAAAAGAATGCAGCATGAACTCAGTCAACAATGGATACCAGATAATCACATTTTCTTAGTTAAAATGTAGCTCCTAGCAAACTAAAATATTCGTGCAAATTGTGTAAGTTTCGGTCTGATAAAGGTGTTAGTATCTGAAATTGTATGACATATGCAGAGGAGGCATAGCATTTCATTTGGCAAGCTGGATCTAGATCTTTAGCAGATGTTAGTAAATTCTTCTCTACTTTTAATCTTCAAAAAAAGAAGGAAAAGTTAAATTTAATCTTATAACTGAAATTGTAACTATACATGCACCCTTACCCAAAAAAACCCCATAAATGTTGATGTCCTGATTAGAGGCAACAGTAAAAATAGAGAAACACATCTAACAGGCAGAAAACTTGGAGAATAAGTTGAGAAAAATGCAGTTATAAAAACAAGATAAAAATTATCTATGTAAATAAACTTGTTAGTCTCAGGAATGACTATTGAACTAAGGTTACTTGTTTCTTGTCACGCAGTGAAGAACACACTACAACACTCAAGAATAGAATAGCATATAAAGACATTTATAACATGCTACTCTTAAATTATATTTCAAAGAAAGTGATCATTTTTACAGAGCAAAATTAGGCAACTGCATAACTGAAAATGAAAATAAATTCATTCAGGTAATATGTTATGAAAGAGTAAAGGAGAGAGATTTTCATAGGTGTTCTTTAAACGGATGAAAGAGTCAAGAGGCAGAAATAATGTAACATTCATTTAAAAATGACATGCAGTCTGGTCATCAAAGCCATTTATTTGGCACATATTCACAAGGTAAATTTTAACTTAGGCATCTGAACTGGAACTAAATGTGGGCATTGATAAAATCCAAAGGTTTATTTCAAAAGCCTCATTTTACCCTGTACCCACATAAACTCAAGGAGATAACTGTTTGGAACCAGGTCTAAGATGTCTTTTACAATACTTCATAGGTTATGATTAAAGATGTAGATTCTGCTTCAGGGATAAGGATGAGAACAACTAGGTCTAAATATATCTAATGTATCTAATTATAACATTAAAGATCCACCTCTGGGCTGTTCCTTCTAGGTCTCCTTTGTAGTAATTGGAAGACAAATAATACTTTGTAAATCACGTTTTTTGGGTGCCTTTTTTGATCCATGGACAAAGGGAAACTTGGATGATTACTTAAGATGATATCTGCATTATAAGATGACTAGAAAGAGGTAAGAATAGCATTTAAAAATTAGTGGGTTTGATGCTTGTGATGAGAAAATGTGTAGATACTCTCTTTTATTCCACATAAGGGTAAATGTTCTTCATTTCAGAATGTTTAGATGAAATTTCAGTATAAAGACACATTGACAGAAAGCCATATTACTATTTCTAGTGGTGATTTTTCATGCCAGGTGTACTACACTTTAAAAAATGGAAAAACAGGATTAATTTCTCAGTAGTTCAGAAGTTAACATTGTCACAGTTTACATTCAACATTATGAAAAACAGCAGACCTAGGATACTTGCGTTTACTTTGTCACTACGTCAGAATAATATTTCATCAGATTCTTATCCAGTAGTCTTTTCTGTATCTCTGCATTGTCCTACAAAACTTGTAAAAAAAATAGGAAAAAAAAGAGTCACCTTGCTTCATGAAGTGTCATCTCTGATGCTATCAGTCACTGTATTGTGCTAAGCAAGATGATTTTATGAGCTGGAGAAAACCCATGGCTCATAAACTCAGCAGAGGTGAGTGAGTTATGATAGTCGTTCAAATACGCTAATGAAATTCCTAAAACATCAGTATGGTACATTAGTCTTCCTAACATTTAGCTTTATTAAGCACACAGATCAATGGGAAGCTCTCTTGTATGCCAATTGTTTAGCTTCTTTAAAATCCATAAATTTTTAAACTGTTTTTCTCCCTGTAGCTCAGGAGAATCTTCCGTGGTCAAATTTCAAACTTTGGATGAATCTATGGATTTCTTTTGGTGTACATGGGAGCTAAACCCAATCTGTCAATTCTAAGAAGTTGTCATTGTGAATACATTTGTTCACTAATGCTAGTCCTGACATCCCCACATAATGTTTATCTACAGCTCTTGACTTCCATTAAATTTGCAAGTGCTCATGTGTTCCAGAATCAGTTTTGGAACTGCCTACACATATTTCTCATTTCCACCCTTGTGAAAGTGGAATATGATGTCATGGCACATATTGCCAAGGTACTGACACTTTTGTGATGAAAAAGTAGCAAAAAGTTTTCATAGATAGAAGAATTATGATTTTCTGAGAGAGATTTGAAACGAATCTTCAGAAAAAAAGCTCAAGAAATTCATCATATTGTAAATAAAATAAACCTCATTTCAATTCTGAAAGCATCATATGGCAATCTTAAATATGAGTAATCTTTGCCATGGAAATATGTTTATGTGGAATACTTATTGACTGCATCAATAAAAAACAATCAGGAAATTGTATAATGCTTTGTATTTGAGTGTGAAGAAATTGGTTGTAAAAAGGAGTTAAGTCATTTTGTCCATCAGGGAGCCGATTAGTTACTCAATAATGAAGAAAGTGCTCACTCTGTGTACTAGCTGTAAATAATAGACCATGCTGTTCTGCAATTTGCAACACAAAATATGCTTCTCAGTTTGATTCTTACGCACCTTTCTTTTTTTTCCTTGCTTTGTTCTTTTTGATTATTTATTCTGAGTAGAATAAAACCAACAACAGCAGCAACAAGAAAAACTCATAGAAGAGAGAAAACTGCTGTTTCCTGAGGTATATATGAAGAGCATGTAAAAATTCTCCACTTCAGATGCCTATATCCTCTAATTTAAATTTGTATTAGCTGTTCTTAAATGAAGAATGTTAAATATTTTAGTAAAATTCTGGAATTATACAACATCAGTGGATTAAAAAAGGACCAAGTGACAAACCTGGAACAGTTCCAGTGATGGGAAGTCATTGTTTGATTATGTTTGTTTTTGGTTTTTTTTTTTAATAATTCAGAAATAACCAGAATTGGTTATTATATATATAGTATATATATAGTAATTGAGAGAGTCAACCAAATCTAACAATGGATTAAAAAAAGACTTATGGACCATAAATAGTGCTAATTATAGTAATAATAAAAAATAGACATAAACAGAAGAGTCAGAAAAATTAGTCTGGATCACTTGGTAATTTCAAAGGAAAGGATCACATTAATAAAAGTGCTGAAATTCAAAGAAATATATTCAATAGGAATAAATAGACAAAGTTGGAAATCAATGATTCTGAAAAAAATATAAAAATTATTGCAATTTGCTGAGAGTATCTATTGCAATGTTGGTGGAAAAGAATATAGAAAGACACAAAAAGGAGGATCATAAGAGTAAAAGAGGTGATGCTATCTCTGCTCAGCTCAGTGAGACCAATGTACAAAGTTAGTGTCCGTATTTTTAAAAGACTTAAAATTGTAAAAGCTACAGAAAAGAGATATTTCCAAGAGCTTTAAAAAATGGCTCATGGTGGAAGATTTAGAGCATAGTCTGTTTGGTTGATCAAAAAGATTAAGTGATTTGATTGCACTCATAAGTACTTATATGGGGGCAAAGTGCCCATTGCTAACGGGCTTCAATCTGGCAGAAAAAGGCCTATCAAGGACCTATGCCTGGAAGCTGAAGCCAGATAAATTCCAATTAGAATTTAGGCACATCTTTTTAGCTGCAAGGGCAATTAATCACTAAAACAAGCTACCAAGGGGTGAAGTAGATTTCTCTGTCTGTGGAAACCTTTAAATAAAGAATGGTTGCCTTTCTAGGAGATATACTTCAGACAAGTTATTGTCTACTCAAATAAAAGTTATTGAGCTCAGAAGAGCTCAATAAAACTGGGTAAAGTTTAGAGTTTTGTAATTGGAAACGATCAGCATTGATGATTTAATGATGCTGTTTGACCTTACTCTGTAAGATTTTTTGGTGGATATCCTCAGTCACTTCTGTGCCTCTTGCAATTTGTTTACATATAAAAATTTTGGGCCAGAAAACTCAACTACTACGTGAAAACCCACATTTTGTCTTCTTTTGCATTTGAAGAACAGGTATAACATTTACTAATATAGAACTTTGTTGGTTTTATTGAAGTCAATAAAGTTAATATTTTGCAATTGTTTCCAAATATATATGAATTTCAAATATATAAATAGCCTAAACCTATATTATTTTTAGCAGATCCAAATACAGTTCAAGTATTTAAAAAAATAAAATAGAAGACTGTAGAGCTCAAAGCATCATGGGGGTACTCACAATTAACTTTACCAAAAATAAATAGCACCAGTTTGAAGTCAGTGAAGTCAATGGAACAGATCACAATTAAGTATGTGTATAAATCTGTGAAGAACCAGTGTTTTAGTTTTATCACTGTAATGATTCAACATTACATGTCATCACATGACTTTGAATACATGTGGGAAATAGGGATACAGAATAAAATAATGGAATATTTAAACTACCACTAACAAATAAGAGATATCTTTAATGAGATGGAAGTTAAGTAGAATATAGGTCCGGGCATCAGGTGTCTGGGGGTAGGGACAGCTGGGGTGTGATTGACAGTGTTGTGGGTGATCTGAAGACTGATCCCACTGTAGTGTTGCTGGAGAAGAGGCTGGTGGCCCAAGCAGTGGCTAAAATGGTTTCCTGGGCATTGGTCAGTGTGGGGGGAGACTTACGGGGGTGGACAAGGACAATCAGGGCTGGTGGTGCCTGCAGGTTCCTAACACTCAGCAATTTCATACACATCTCCTCTGGCACCTGAAAACAGGGCACAAAAAACTTTAAGTACGCCATCCATCTCCACCTCCTTTGTTTCTGGGTGCCCTACCTCACTGAGAAACAGGTTAAGGTTTTCTTGAACATTTTTTTATTGGCAATATACTTCGATTTGGGCTTTGCTCTTTCTATATCTTTGTTAATTTCATTTGCATCTGAGTTTTGGCTTTCCTAACTCCACACTGCACACTTGGGCAATGTCCCGTTATTTCCACTATCCCTGCTTCCACCTTCTGTATGCTCCATTTTTGACATTTGAGTTCAGTCAGGCAATCACTGTACAGACCTTGCTGGCTTTCTGCCATATTTGCCTGACCTTCAGGAACAGGTTGCTTTTGCACTCTGACAATCTTGTTTCCTGAAGATCAATTATCTGTCCTGGGCTTCTTTGTCCTTCAGGGAAATTTCCCATTGAATCTTTCCAAACAGATCCCTTGACAAGACAAAATATGCGCTCTTGAAGAATGTCACTCTAATTCTGCTATCCCTCTACTTCTCACTCTGCTCAGGATACACCCTCTCCAATTCTCCAGCATTCACAACAGCCAAGTCTGCCATTAACCTTCACAACCCTGGCCAGTTTGGGATCAGTAAATCTAGTGGCACACTGGTTTGTTGAGCGTGTAAATCAATAAATTGTCTTTTACATTCTTCAGAAATGACCTGGGCTGCCTGTATCCAGACTCATTGCCTTTGCAGGATGTACTGAAGTGGTTATTTTTCCCCATGAATACAAGTGCCTGCAGCTGTGAGGTTTCCTTTGCTGTTTATACGAGGATTTCTAAATAGACGCTATCCCACTGTTAAATATGAAATCTGGACATTTATTTCATGTCAAAAAAAATGCACAATTAAATGGTAAATACTAGCTTTTTCTAGAGATGATATGTCAGACCAAATAGTAAAAGTTGCTAAAAATTGTAGACTAATGAGATGATATAGGCATTGGAGAATTGGTTTTTAAAAATTTGATACAGTCTAATTGACAATGATTACTTACCTAAAAGAATCTGAGGTTTTGTTCTAAGTGCAAATGAAAACACAGACAATTTAAAGAAATACATTTAAAAATATTCTTTAAAGAACATACAAATTAGGAAGATAATACCAAGAGAAAAATAATGAGGAACTGTGTGAAGACTTGCCATAACATGACACTATATTCTACACTCCTACTTTGAGATACATATCTCTTTGAGAAAAGTAAACAAACAGTAAGGTCCTTAACATACACCATCCAATAATAAAAAATTCTGTGAAATAACTTTACTTATTTTCATCTTCTGAAACTTATGACTCAGATTTTTATTCCTATTTGAATGTTGTACAGAGATGACAGTGTTTGCAACACTTATGTCATTTATTTTCCTTTGCTCTGGACTTGCTTTGGGACATCGATTAATTTTATTCATTGACTAACCTAATATTTATGGTAATGTGAGAACTAAATTAAAAAAAAAATAAATGGGATTTGGAAGACTTTCATATATAAGGGCCTATATTGCACTATAAACACATTGAGATTTCACTTTGTGATTCACGTGGCAGGAATCTTTCCAGCCTTATGCAGAGGTGCAAAGGAAGATAGAGGCAATATGACAGACAAAATTGCCCTTGAAGGGGAGGGAAAGAATACAGGTAGCATCCTCCTTCACAGTAGTCTCAGGCTGGTTTAAAGATATAGAACTTATCCTGTATCCTTCAAGAGTCTTTTGGTAGATGTCACTGAAGTGGTTTAAGAAATAAAATACATCATATATTGGCAAAGAAATATGTCAAAGTTATTTTATATTCAAATTGTTATAAGACATTTCTAAAAACAGAAGTACAATCACAAAGTACATCAGCTGCATTCTGAGGTCATTCTTACTTATTAAATATATTTTTGAATACTGAAAAATGCATAGGGATTTCTAAACCACTCCATCCAGTTACTCATTTAAATACATAAACACTTAATACACATCAATAGTCCTCTAAGTAAAACTGTAACTTAAATGCTGAACACGAATATAATTCTTTCTATTAGAAAAGGATTCCAAATAGCTCATCTGCTTAAATGGATGCTTCATAGAAACATCTTTCTCAAAACATCTTTGCAAAACTGATAAGACTATTTTGAATAATGCTTTCCACCTCTAGTTCTGAAAGGAAATTTATATCAGAAGGCACATATATTGTCAGTCCTCACATCTGGTTTAAAGCCATTCCCATACTCATTTTGCAGAAAGTTAGTTATTTATGTCACAGAAGATGATATACATGCATGCATGTGCAAACACACAGACACAGGTATTTTCTCAGATGGAAAGAAGGCTTCATTGCAACTATTTTTTATATCACTTACAAAACATTATTCATATCTTTATTTCTAAATTAATTCTGCATATACCTTTTAATATTAGGATTAATTTAATTTTTTAACAACCTCTTGCATAGCAAATAATGAAAGTTACATCAATGCTGAAGAATATTTCCATATATATAATATATAAATATAATTATATAAATATATATATTTATATAGATAGTACTTAGGTATTTGTAAATTTTGGGTTCAGAAAACTGGGAATCATTGTAAAGGCATAAATCATTTAATGATTCAATTATAAACAAATTTTGTTAAAATAAATGCTTTATATGGTATCAAAATGAAATATTTTAGGTATCAAAATGACTCAAAACCAAAATTAATCTAATATTTCCATTAAAATTTCATTAAATCTGCATATATATTCAAAATGTGCAACTCCCTCTTACAGTAAGCTGTATTCTCACAAAGCGGAAAAGACTCCCAAATAGTTTTATATTCAGTGTTTGTCCAGCGAATCTTATACTACTTTAGACAGTCTGAGAGGTGTTCTTTTGCAGTTGATAAACAAATACTGACAATATTTTTTTTCATTTTGTCTAACTGATGAGTAACTGAAAAGAAATTATTCATTTTGACATGCTTTGGGTTCATAGTTATAAAGATTTTAAGTGACAAATGTTACCCTGTTACTTAAGCATGTCTGCAAAAGTAGTATTTGTATAACTATTATTTTTATGCAATATATCCTATCTATTTTAAAATATTACAACAATTTTTTGCAGTTGCAGATAAGTTTCTGTGAAGGATTAGATCATGTAATTGGGTTATGCCACCACAAAAGTTGTTAGCTGTAGAAGGAGGTAAGGGCAACAAAGATCAACGAGGCCAAATTTTCTGGTTGCCCTGGAATCCAATTTCATGCTTAGATAGAACATAGCACAGCAGGATTGCCGAAGGGTAGCCTTTCTGTAGCCCAGGAAATATGATGTTTTGTCATTACTTGTAAAAAGCCTCGGGCTTTGAATTGACCTGGCAGTGCTGTCTCTCAGGACTCGCTTGCACTTGCTTTGTCCTGGGCTGATGTTACTTTGCTTTCCCTGCGATAAAAATTGTCTCACAGTCTGGTAACTACTGCAGAAATCTTCTTCTAATTATATAGCAGTAACAAATAGCCATTCCGTGTTAGGAGAATTGCTGGTCACACCAGCATTAAATGTGGTGTTGAAGAGTGTGGATAGAGGACAATATCCACAGAGGTTCCAGTTTATGAAAACAAAACACAGTGGTCAAAAGCTGATCAATGAAGGAGTGCACCTGTGTGAGCCAGCTAAAACTAACTTCAGAGAAAAAGAAGAGAACAGAAAAATTGAAGCCCAGGACAGAAGAACTCCCCACCATTAACAATATATTTCTTCTGGCAAAAAGCTCAGGACACTGATGGGTTGCCGTATTCCCCCACTTCTTACTAAGATGATTGATGTTCCTGATGTTAGTACCCAGTGGGAAGGAAGGGTAACATAACATCAGAAGAAAGGAATACATAGTAGGAAGCTAATATTTGTTAACTGTTTATATTGAGTCAGTGTTCTCTCTCTTCATTTTAGCTTTACTGTTATTGAAATTTTAACTGTAACTATTTCTTGCATTTTTTTTAGATTTCTGATGCATTAACAGGACATAAATTCTTAACCCCATATACAGCATGTATGACCTTTTGTCCTGAAGATTTTCATGAGCGTTTCTCATTCCTATTCCATGAAAGTGTTTTGGATGTCTTACTGATGATGACTGTGGTGATTCCCACAGCTCCCAGACATCAATTTTTGCATACTGCTGAAGCTTGGTAATCTTAATCTTGTTGATTTAAATTGTTATGTAACTTTTCAACTTAAAACAACTGTACTAAGTCAGGCAGTATCCAAGAAGGCATGAGAAAGTTATTACTACTTTGTACAGAAGACAACTTTAATTCAGTAAAAAAAGGCCATTTACAAATTAAGTGGAACCCAAATTAAAAGCTAATTAAAAAATTTTATTTGAATGACTCAATAAGAGTAATGCAGTTTTGTTTTTTTCTTTAGGAAATGCACTCTAGTGATAACCAAGATACACCTCACCATAAAATTGGTTTAATAAAGCATATCTTGCTTTTTATCTGGTATGAATACAGACCAGTAGTGGCTCTTTCTCAAAGAAGGGAAAAGATTAACATGTCCTTCTACACTGACTGATTAAAAAAAGAAACAAACCTTAATATTAATATCTCAGAGTGAGAACATTTCTACTTGGTCACATTCTCAATTGCTGTAAATTGCATTAGTTTCAGAATCAATGAGCTATACCACCAGTCTCTATATTGTAGGTAATTTTGTAAAGCTATATATATGTAAAAACCAGAAACTTTTCCAAATTGTGTTTACAGGATTATTTGGTCTAAAAGTAAGTTAAACAGACAGTCCAATTCATCAAACAGTTGTTAATCACTCCTTTCTATAATTGTACAAACCAAAACAAAGATCGTATTTATTTAGCACTTTCCAAATAAAGGCTTTAAAGGCTGTTTGTTTTTGTTGTAATGTCACAATGTTTAAATAAGAACAAATTAATCTCCATAGTTTCAGTAATTTTAATTCTGTGTTTTTAAGAGTAATAGTAGCTTGCTTATACTGTCAAGTAATGCACCAGTTTATTTGCCATAAAAGTGCATATCTTTATTGGGTACACATAGTAAGGCAGCTTTTCTGCTCCTGGTTCTCTTCCTGTTGTTCTGTGGATTTGACATTGTTCCAGTCTTCCCCTGGAAAAAGTCAATTTTTTCATTCAAAGAATATTAAAATCTCAATATAAATAACTCCTTGTCCCAGCTAACTTTAACACTCAAAATTATGCAAAGGTGATGGCATACGAAAACACTTCACCAGCCATGTTAAATTCTTCAATTCAATTATTATAATCTGAAGATCTTTCAATTCTTTAAGTCTTCATACGGTCAGGATAGAGAAAGACTCTTTACATTTTTTAATAAATGAAATACAAAAATCTGTATGGAGTAACTAGCCTACAGAATTGAGTTGGTATTCATCTCATTTAACTGCAACTAATTAAAAGTTCAATGCATGATCTAAATTATTGTAATGTCCCTTTAAAATTAGTGAGAATTAAGAATATTCCAAAGATTACTTACTGTACATAGGCCATCTGAGGATACTGTGGGGGTGACTATCCCTTTTTACTGTCCCTAGAGGTAAGGCAAGGACAGAACTTTCAGCTTTTTGATCAATAGGACTAGATGAGATGCCTTTTATTTTAACACACACTATCAAATAATGAGATTTGGACACAGTGTTGCTGAGTAAAAAACCATTCTTCTCAAAAAGTGTAATTTTATCCAAGGCAAAATAAAACAAAGATCACCCAGCCTTTTTTCCATTAGATGGAGGTAAAACTTGTGTCCAAGGGAGATGTTGCAGTGATCCTCACTGGAAGATTTTTTTACATCAGTGGATTTGTGACCCACATAATAGGCCCAGGCATGTGCTGTCCTTTGCTGTGCCAAGCCGGATGTACAGCCTGGCCTTCAGGACCTTGTTGTGCTGAGAAAATCCCTTGTCTGCAGAATGAAATTGGCCAGTAACAGAGGAGCTGCAGGCAGCTCCCACTTGATACTTGACAATTATGTTACCTCTGTGGTCTTGCCTTTACCTAGAAGTGTACCAAGAAGTTCTCATGCAAACATCCTTTCTGTTTGATAGTAGAAATGATGAGTAATATTGTTTTCTTGGAAGAAAAATCTGCAACAGCTAGAAGAACCAAAATGAAGTAACCCTTTCCACAAATGGGGTCTTCTTGGTGTACTGCCTGTGGATTGGAGATGTTCAATGATGCATTTCTCAAGGTTCCCACCACTGAAAGAGATATGTGATTGTCTATATTATTCTCTCTTTCTTTAAAATGCTGGCTCTAATAAATACCATTTTAAGTGAGACTTTACAAAGTCGAAGTGTCTTTCTTTGGGTTATCATAAAGCCCCAGCACCTCCTGGTGCAAAATAGATGATCAAAAGTTTATTGTATAAGCACAGAGAAAAAGACATTGTCTAAAAATTTAGAAATGTTTGAGAAAATATTTAACATATTTTCTTTTCCTAGAAACTGAAAGTTCTTAAAATATGTCTTACCATTGCATTGTCTGAATATTTTTCAAGTTGTATGTTAAGTAGGATATACAATAAAAAATAACAAAGAGTTCTTTGTTCTGGTTCTGTGTAAATAAAAAAAACCAACAGGTCTGCAGATTAATTTCTTCAATATGTGAAGTTTTCTATCTGTGTAAAAGGGTTAACTTTATGAAAGGATGCCAAAAAAGTGTTCTTCATATTTGCTGAGGTTTCTGGCAGCTTTTTGACTCCCTGCAGAGGTTCTTACCATCATCATCTGCACAGAGAAGAATTACCTTTCTGGATAAAAACACCTGTTGGCTCAAGGAGCAATGCTGACTGCTCTGATTATCTCTTGAGAAACTTAGGTTGCTATTTTGAGTAGTGTTTGATCTGTTAATTGAATATAGAGCATTATATTTATATTGATGCATTTGTAATACTATCCACTGCTGAGAAGTGCAGTGCAAGGGTTTACAAAGACCTGATGACTTCATCCTCAAATGCAGTCAGTCGGTTTTACTCATACTGCAGGAAACGAACACACATGCAACCAAACAAACACACGTACAACCAAAACAAGGTCAGTTGCCTCTCAAATCTTCTCAGCAAACTGGTGACAGCAGAGGATAAACATGGGAGTCCTCTGTGAGAAAGTGACATTTTCTTGTGTAAATACCTGTCCTGTTCTGTGCCTCAGCCATGGCCCTTTTTAGGGCAAAAGAGTAAAGACAATAATAGGAGGTAGAGCAATAAGTGAAATGAAGTATAAAATTGCTCAGTATGCTGGCTATAAAGGTTTTAATGCTAATCCTATTATTTCTCTGCTCCAGTTGTTAAAAATTTGAGATTTATTTAGCTCATTATCTGTGTTTAGACCTGCTTTCACTAAAATCGAAGGCATTAGAGCTTTACTAGCACAGATACTGAATTTTCTTAGGGCTCTCTGTCTATTCAGCAGGAAGATAATTTCAGTTGATAATTAGATAATCTCTGTTGAATTTTCAATCTTAATTGCTGCACTAGTCTTTTTAAGTAGATATTTAGGCTCTGATTATCTCAGTCTAAAAGCATACATTTCTGACCATTTTCCTCTTTATTTTCAGGACATGCTGTGGCTATTCTAGAGAGAAGCAAAACATAAATGAATTTAGGCCATCTCTGCTTTAACTGCACGATATTCTCAGCCTTCTGTCAAAGTACACTTTTTTACCTGAGATTTAGAATGAAACAGGAGCTGATAAAAAGTATGTTAGTTGCCATCTCTAAAAGTTTTACCCAAGGGCTTATGGATTTGCATGGCTCTAAATTGGTCTGGATTAATGCATAGACTGAAGGAGAAGAGGACTTACCAACTGGATAAACCAGATCTTAGATACTTGCTGAGATCACATGGCAGAGATCTCCTGATAAGAGATAAGAATAGTAACAAGCTAAAGAGTAGCACAGAGAACCTCACTTCACTGAAATAGTCATAATTTCAAAAAAAGGAAGATTACTGAAGCCAAGCCAGAGTGCTCATCTTCAATACACCTCAGCTCATGCCACCTGAAAACAAGAGATATTTGAGACTTTTGTTACAGCACGCTTGAATACATTGTTACAGTAAAAATCTCACTCTGATTTGTTATAAATGAACAAAACCTACCTCCTTAGAGCTGTAATGATAGGTTGAAATATGACCTGTCAAAAGCTAAAATTAAACCAAAAGAAATTTTTACTGTTTAATTACACTAAAAAATGTTAAATTGCTCAATTGTAATTACAGTATTAAATTGAAAATGTAAGCGAAACTTTTTAGCAGTTAAATTCCTCTAGATTATGACGACGATGTTTTTATTACTATTACTATTATTTATTATAATTCTATTGTTATTTTAATTTCTGTTTTATGCTTCCCTGTCACATTCAATTTTCTCATTCTAAAGAGAAAGAAACGTCATAGTTTTTATTCAACACCTCCATAACATACTGAGTTTAAAGCCTTTCAGAATTTGTGAGGTTCTACATTAGAGGCAGATTCACCTCAAACATAGGTTCCTGCCAAAATATATATGCATATTATACATCTTATTATGTAAGATTGAGTTATACTTTTATAGAAATGTGAACAGAAAAAATGCACAATAGAGATCACTTTTTTTATCACACACTATCATATTTTGGTTTAAAATCATGTAACAGAACTTTTTGTAAGGTATATTTATCATAATTACCTAAAGAAGAAGATACTGACATAAAACAGTGAAGTAGACAGATTCACTTTGAGGAGCTAGTCAAACTTTTTTCTAGTACAACTTTTGAGGACTTGATAGCAACCAGAAAAGAGGCAGAATATTATTTTCTTATTGTTATTATCTCTAAATTGGTTAAATTGCTGCTGAATAGAGTGAAAGATACAAGCTCTGAATCTGAATGTTTTGAAGTAGACTTTTATGCAATGTTGAAACTAGAACACTAAAATTAACAAGGCAACTGTTCTTATCCATAAATTTTATGCGAAGCTATTACCGCTGGCCTGGTTCCTACGGTATATCACCGTGTCCCGCAGCTATAGGGAGGAGGAGGAGGAGAAGATCCAGCAGGCAGGAATTGTGCAGCAAGATTGATTTATTTAATTATTTTACAAACTCTTTTATAGACTTTTTTCTTCATAGTCTAATTGGACAAAGGACCAGCCACCGCTTGGGGGTGATTGGCCAAAATCCTAAAACATCCATTATCAAAATATTTTCTACTACACCATAAACAAGACTTTCCAAGGTTGCAGGTGGCTTGGTTGTTTACATTCCCTGCTACCTCTTCTGTGAGAGAGAAAAGTCTCTCACGGACTTAGAAAAATAACAAGAAGATCCTCACTAACAGCATTTTTGTACCTACACGAAGCTTTGTTATTTTCTTTACTTGCCATTGATAAAAGTTGGAAAACTCTTAAATAATTTTCTTCATGAAAATTACTAGTAGTTGAAAATATTTGGAGGGGGGCAGGGGAGAGAAAGAGAGGGAGATGCAAATTTCTTTCAGGCAATATTTATACATCCTGATGTTTTTTTGATTATCTACAAATGCTGTGGTGGCTTGACCGTAGCTACCAATTAAGTGCCCACCAGCTGCTCACTTAGTCACATCCCTCTTAAGAGAATACTGGAGAGAATGGGAACAATGAAATCAAGAAAATTCTTGCAGGTCAAGATAAATTCAGTTTAGTAAGTGGAGGGAAAGGGAAAACAAAAATAAACAGGTAAAACAAAATCAGTCTGTGAGCAGACCATTGCTAGGCCAGTCTCTGAGTAAAGCCTGACTGGGAAATGCTCCTGGCCAGCCCCTCCATGTTTTTATTGCTAAGCATGACACCATACAGTATAGAATATCCCTCTGGTCAGTTGGGGTCAGCTGTTCTGGCTGTGTCTCTTCCCAGCAACTTGCCCACCCCCAGCCTCCTTGCGGGTGGGTAGAGTGGGGAACAAAGAAGTCCTTGATGTTGTGTGGTGTTCAGCAATAACTAAAAACACTGATCTCTTATCAACACTGATGTAGTCGCAAATCTAAACCACAGACTCATATGGCTGCTTATGAATAAAATTTATTTTGTCAAAGCAAGACCCAATACAAAAGCTTGTGTTAAATAACTCAATGGCAGCAGCTTGACGTCAAATAAAAGTGAAATAAAATGGGGGAACACTGGTGAGATTGGCTGATAACAGGTAGTTAATAGAAGGTTAACAGATGTTACAGACGTTTATAAAAAGCAAGGTAAAACATTTATTCAGAGCATGGAAAATATAGCAATGTCTGTTAGTCTCATGAGACAAAGCACAGAAGGAAAATCAGAAAAAAAAAAAAATAGCAACAGTGCTTAGTTTGTGTGTTCCAAGAAGCAAGTGCTGTTGCTGATTCTCTGTATCGTTTGGTTTAGACAGGACCAGATGAGAATTTTTTACTTAATTACATTTTCCAAGCCATCTGTTTGCTTTCTTAAATAAATATGCATCTGGATGTCACATAGATTGTTGACAAAGCTACATTTAGAAGGACCTCCAAGACGTTACTGTCATTGCACAACTGCTTTTTCACACAAGTAACTACAGAATCAGTAGATGATATCGATTTAATGTAACTTTAAAGTCAGGTAGTCAAAACCAAACCAAATTACCTTTTACAGAGAGAAATAGACACTTCCTGAGGGCAACTCATCTAATCTTAGTTGCATACTAGAGGACATATCAAACGAACCTCTCCCTGAAGGCACAGATAGTAGTTGTTCTTTGTTCTTCTCCAGGTAGAGTGACTTACACTACAACTTGGAACTCTGTTAGGTGTTTGGTGTTTACACAAGTTATAGCTCATCCTAATTCATATAAAAATTCATATGGAAATCCTATAGTTAACTTGAATACCAAAATTTATCGAAGATAATATACTTGTCACTTGCAAATCAGCATAGCTTTGTTGCCTGATAAGGGAGCTCTGTTGCCTAAGTTAAATACAGACATCTAAATCTTGGAGATACAAGTTTTGTGAAATTATTTACATCTCATGCTTTTAAAGTCAGAAAGATTAATGTGGCATTTCTCATTCTGGGGGCTTCACTGAACAGCTGTTACATGTACTACAGGTCTTATTTTCAGGAATCTGTGACTCACATAAAAGAATAACTGCAAAAAAAATCGAACTCAATTGTATTCTCACTTGTTCCATATTCCATGGATTCTTTAATTTATTCATGTAGCAGTTAATTTGCCATTGAAGACTGACAGACATGCCAAGCTGAGCAAAATTATAATTTACTTCCCCACTAAGACAAGTGCCTATTTTAAGGTTTGTGTGGGGAATAGTGCTAGTAGATGGGATTTGCTTATTTCCTCAAGAACAGTTACAGGGAACAACTTAAAACTTTGTTGTCAAAAGAGTAGTTTTTTCATCAGCTCAGTAGCCTGGGACTGTGTGCACTCTTTTTGCCGATACATTTTAAAGTATTTAGGGCCTTTTCAAATACTTTTTGAAGTTCCAGACCAAAAAGTTAGTATGTGTGCTTCATGAATTTTTCAAGCAGATCAATGTATTTCAACAAAATGTCACAGAAAACCCACAATGATTTTAAAGTAAAGATCATCCTGCATTGGGCTATTCTGATTCCACAAGCCATAGGTGAACTTACTAAGAGTTGCTGCTTTTACAAGTTCTTAGCTGACTTACCGTTCCAGTTGGAAATCAAGTTATGCAAACATAAATTAAAACACCTTGCGATTTATTTTTCTGTCTTTTCCAGGCTTAAAAACTAAAGCTGCACAAGGAAGGGCTTCAGTAAAACTATAAAACATGCCATAAGCTAGAAAACAATTTCAGTATGCGGCATCTTGGTTTTGTGCATTTAATTAGATTGTAGTATAATATTATCTTCATCTACAGAGTATTTCATTTTGTCATGCAGTGAAATTAATATGTAAGTATAGGTACTTTTTGTGATTGATACAGATGATTATAGAAATGTTAACTAATATAAAGTTTGTGAACGGTTTTAATGGAAACAGCTATTTCAGAAATAATAAAAGCCTATGTCAATTTTGCCAGCAATGTTCATGAAGTGTAGAACTGTATCAAAACTATTTGTCTATAAATGCAAATAATTTTGAAAATTTGATCACGTATAAAAATGCAAACAATAACATTTTAAAGTCATTTTTGAAGGTCAAGGTTTGATTTTTCATCTTTCTCCTTCTCTCTCCCCCTTTTTTGTCTCAGTCCTGGTAGAACAGAAGAGAAATGATTTCTTTTTTCATGGTGACTTCCTTAGAAAACATTATTACTCACTGGTGTACAGCTTCAGTACATGACTATCTAAGTGAAGGCATTTCCATCACAGTGTTCTCTCCTTGAAGAGTGACTACCATAGAATATTATTGATTTGCTTGGTGTATGATGATTCAGAGGTTAGACAGCTCAGAGTACAGCTGTTTTAGAAACTTTATGACAAATAAATAGGATTCTGTAGATGAAAAACTCAAGCATTTTCTGCCCCCTGGTGAAAGTATAATTTTTATCTTTTGTATTTTATTTGTATAGAAATTATTTCTTTTTTGACCCCAAGACAAAGAAATACAAATCAAGAAAATGGAAAAAATTTTGCAATTGTTACATATAAAAGCTTCTTTTCAAAAAATATTTGTCAAAAAAAATGCACAGGTACAGTCTTATTTTCCATGCTTTAAATAAATTTAAAAATATAGCATCAAAAAAAGCCTCAAATATTTTTTGTTTGTTTGTTTTTGGGGAATTTTTTTTTTTGTTTCTTTGTTTTGGGGTTTTTTTTGTTTGGTTGGTTTTTTTAAGCTCTGTTCAGTAACAGAAGCCAAATATTTGCATGATTTCATCATGAAATGTCATTTCTCTTTTGCATATTCATAGAAGTTTCCCAGAGAAAACTAGTACTTGAACTGGAGAGCGGTTTATCCATTAACATCCGCACCTAGGATAGGAAGCAACCCAAAAGCCAAGGAAAACCTTTCTGATTCAGAGGCAAGATGTGTTTCACACCAGCTGGGTAAATTCTGTGGGCTGTCACGCAGGTTTCACGGGAGTGATGCTGAATCAGGGGCAGCTGCCATCCGTATGGTTATGCTTTGAGTTACATCACACGGCAAGAACAAGGCCAATGCAAATGGCAGGAGTTTGCACCTGCAGCTCAGTACAGGCACTGCAGTTTTTGTCTCGGTGTTTCTCTTGCTTCAGGAGCCCATCTACCAGATTTACTTTCTCAGCAGGCTGGCCAGAAGAACCTGGAGAAAGTAGAGAAGATGCAAAACTTTGATTAAAGAAGCTGCATACATTCAGTCAATAAATGTTGGGTTTAAGGTTAAAGAAGTCAAAAGGCTATTGGAACTCCTGCTAAGCCCTCATTTGGTCTAAAATGCCTCTTCCAAATCATGCAAAAGAGAGATAGAGTTCACCATCTTCCATATGCTAGCTAAGTGCTGCAACTTTTGTGCTATTAACAGTCCATGATATTTTTTGGCAAAGTGCTTTTTGCATGTAGCACAACCCCAAAATTTTTAATGCAATAATTTTCTTTTTGGAAATGGAATTTTTGTTTTCAAGCCAACCCATAGCACCATGGCAATGTAGATGTTAAAATGAAGCGAAAGCAAAATATTCAAAACTTTAAGTTTGGAATCTTTGTTACTATATTTCAAAACCTCCTTGTCGTTAAGGTTAATAAAGCCTTTGTTTTTGCAATACTACTTGCTGTGACTGGGTCACACAATTATAATTATCCAGAAAAAGATAAAAATACATAAAGCTGATGAATCTCTGCTAGTCTTTACAGGGCAAACAGCTGAGTTCCATAAAACTTCAATTCAAAAAGGTCAAAAAGGCAAACAGAGCAATTCAGAGTCACACAAATCACCAGTTCTTACCATCATGCTCCCTGTTCTAGGAGCAAGAGATTAATATAAAACTAAGCCTTTCTGTTACAGTGATAAACAATAGTAAACTCTTCACCTCCTTTCATTACTATTGTAGTGATGCCAATTTTGGTCCCTGGGGAAGCTATAAAAGTGTAGGGAGGACTCCTGAGACACCTGTGAGAGACTGGAATACTGATGGCTCAAACAATCAGGGTGCAAGCCGATGATGTGCTCTGCTCCCAGGTGCAGAGGGTGTGCACACCCACCACCTCAGGCTACAGCTGGGTGCTGAACAAGATGAGGAAATAGGCTGAGAAGAGTTAGATCCCGGGAGGTGGGGTAATGCTTTTTTTATCATGCCTAAATCCGTGCACAAATGGCTCAGCTGTAAAAACTCCCCTCTGGGAAAACACTGTGACATTCACCATAGCCTGAAGGTATTCACCCCTTCTCATGGGCCATAATTGACTCAACTGCCCTGAGAGGCAGCTGTAAGGTCTTAAACCATCAAAGATTCCTGAAGTATCCTGTGATGCACATCATTCCATCATTCAATGTGAAACTCCCTGCCCCAGGGGAGGTACCTGGGCATTCCCACCTGAACCTGACCTCTCTCACAGTATTTCTGACATTGTCATCACAGATATTAAACACAAATACAAGTAAACAAAAAGGCCAGTACCACACAAAATGTAATAAACTTTCACAAATCTAATAATTAATCTCTTAGAAATGTAATTTCCGTTGTCATTCATTGTAGTGACAGTAAAGGACTGTTGGATCATACCAGTCCTTTATATGGGGAACCAAAAATCTGCCATGTTGGAACCCTGGGTTTAGAGAATTTAGGTTTCTGGGATATAATAATAATATATATATATATATATATATATATATATATATATGTAATAATATGGAGGATTTGGGGTGTGGGTTTGTTCTTCTCCTTTTCTCCTTCTTCTTCACACATCTGGGAAATTTGGTATTGGTTCTAAAAACCCACAGTGCGGATCATGATTAGTTAGTTATTGGATTATAAGTAAAAATAAATTATTTGGCATTCCATAATTGGGTAATTTGGACCTTAAAAGACCTTGGAAGCTAGAACTTGGAGCCATTTTCTACCTTGTTAACTAAGAGGCACATCCTGTGCAGATGTGTTATAGATAAGAAATAATAAACATCTAAGTCCGAAGAACAACCTGGCGTCTCCTGCCTTTTAATCCAAACTCTGAGTAAAAGAACTCGCGATTCAGAGGAAAAAATAAATAGAGGAAATCAACATGCCAGGTTACCACAAAATACCTGGACCTTCATGCTGTCCTCAATGAAAAATATTTATGCGATTAAAAAAAAAAAATCTATAAGTATTTTTAAATCACTCTTGCAGTGTTAAACTGTTATAAGTATTTTGTAAAATTCCCATAGGTCTCAGTGAAAAACAGTAAAGACCTCAAAATTATAGTGCAATGTGTTTGTAGATCGTGGAGCAGATTTCAGGCTATTAGATGGCTGTAACAGCTAATGTATTTTTCCAAGCCTTATTCTTGAATATATTTTCAAAATGTACTAAGGTTTTTCTCTCTGCTTCTTCTTAAAGAAGGATTTTTTTTAAGAGAAAAGCAAGAGAAACCCAGCTGTAAAATAGCAGATAGTTCTTGACAATTCCATTAAAATTGTAGCAGTGTATTGGTTTGGAGTACATAATTTCCTCTTGTAGATGCATTTGACTCTAATACATACATTCTCAGAGGAGCAGGCTCTGACTGAGCCTTCTCACTAAAATGCATCTTTCCTTAAGCAGTGCCTCTGCAATGAGTATTTATTTGTGCCACAGAAGTCTTGATGACTTCTAAGTACTTAAGTTAACAAATGCTTTGAAATGGCATGGGTTTTTTTCACTTCAGACTTTCTCTGTATTCACAAAAAAAAAGTCCAAACAGAATAAAAAGCTTAAGAGGAAGGGGACAGGAGGAGATAAGGAAACAGAATAATGAGGAAGTATATTTTTTTTATCTTGGAGTACACTTCTTTGATTCCCCTTTTTATTTTCTCTTGCTGGAGATTATAGCAGGGACTCTCTTCCTCACTGTGTACTACCAATGAAGTATGGTTTCTGTTACCTTTGGGCAACATAAAGAATAACAACTAAATACAAATAAAATGGTACTGAAAGAAAAGAGAACACAGTATGGACCTAAGATGCAAGACCTGCTGATTATTCTAAGGACATATTTCTGCTTGTTTATAATGTATTATTTTACTTCACTGTTCCAGTTATATTTCTGCAGCATATATATCAGTCCTTTAATGGAATATTTTCATTTATTTCTCAGCAAGACTAAATTCATCTAGTGTGAAACATCATCTTAAACACAGACTGAACACTGTTAACCAGTGGGAATGTTTCAATTTTGTATTTAATCTGTAAATGAAGATTAATGAAATAGCGTCCATTCCTTTCAAATAAACAGAAAATGTTACATTCAGGTTAAGAACCAGTGCAGATGGCAACATCCCTCAATCCCTTGTGGAAATGACTCTTCACTTCAATGCACAGCTAAGTGCATAAATTTGAGGCAGGAACAGGATGGAGTGAAACTGAGCTTTAGTGTCTCCCTCCCAGAGACTTTGCCTTCACCTACTTCCTTGTCCTTTGCTTCCTAGCCTGAAGACTGCATCTCTCTATTTCAGTCTTTTCCTTCATAGCTCAGAATAGGATATGTTTCCTGACACCTGATCACTGCAGAAATAATTCAAAGAAATTAAAATCCCCATTGTCACTTTGAGTACAGTTAACTTCCCTGCCTCTAAAACCTTCAGGACAAAGCCAAAGTGAATTGACATTGGATTAACCCTTGCTTACTCTCTCAGCAAGACGGTAATAACCAAACCACAAGAAAGATATACTTTTCCAAGGGAATTAAGATCCTTATTTCTAAAAATTATATTTATAAACTTTTATTTTATGTAGAGGAGATCTTTAATATATAGACATAAGTTTGAAAAATATAAGGTACCAAAATTTAGAGCTATAAAAATGTATGCATGTTCAGATATTCTTTTGAATTTTGTAGTACTGGCTTGTAAAGTGGTTCTAGATTATCCTGTTGTATCACTAAATCTTGCCAGTCTACAATTACAATACATTAATCTTTTTACTTTTTGTAGGATACATAGGAATAAGCAAAGATAGGACCTTCTCATCTATATAAATAGAGATATTTCTTTTCAGATACCTTTTCCTTAAGCATCCACCAAAGTTTGTAAAGTACTATAGTGTATTCAGATTAAAAATTAAAATTCACTTACTCTATCTAGCTGCAGTGTCTTTGTGACACTCCTTGAAGGTTATTTTCTGATGGGGTAGATTTTTGTTAGGGAAAAATGTAAAAGTATCCTTACAGAGGCAAAACAGGGCGGCTATGGCCATTCCATCTTCTCCCAAACAAAACAGAGATCCAGTAGCAGCCCTGCATATGCCCAGAGGAAGGCTCCTTGTGGCATTGTAGTTTCTCCCAACAGAAGAGAAACTGCTTCAGCTGGACATGTTTACTGGGATGTGCGGCTGGCAAGCAGGGCAGTGGCCAAGGTGAGAAGCAAAGGTCACAAAATGTGCTTTACATCCCTGCAGAAGTTTCAGCTTATGAGATAAATTCAAAATGGCAGATTTCATATACCAAACTTTTATGTCACTTGTGATACAGATTACTTGGATTTAAAGTGACAATACAAGATTCAGGAGATAAGAAAACTGACAAAATGTTTTACTGAAACACACTGAAAGCACCTATGTTAGTAACTTAAACTTCACTTCTATTAAATCAATAGACAAACTCCCAGAAAAATAAAGACGAGAAAGCCTTTAAAACTTTAAGTTAAATGTTACTTAGGATGGGGAAATAGAGTGATAAAGTGGCTTTCATGTTTCTCCTTCCCTCACAACCAAAATCTGTATCACTCCAATATGCCAGAAGAACAGTTTAGAGAAATAACTGATCTGATCACAGCTGGAAAAAAGCACAATGTTTTAAGTAGTCTTCTAAATCTCCACCTTTTTGTGAGGTAAGAAAAAAAAGGAGAAAATATTCAGTTGTTATGCATGACTCATATGATTCTCAGAATTGGAGAAGTGATTAAAAATATTTCTGGATCATCACTGTTAAAAGACTGCCTGTCTTGATTAAATGAAATTTCGCTTTTATTTTTATTCTTATGGAGCAAGTCAAATAATTATATTCATAATTAAATTCATATTTCCATCAAAGAATAGCCATTCTCAGCACTGATAGTTCTTCTGGATATTTTTGAGACAATTAAAAAAAGATCCCTCCCCCTTCCTGCTCTACATTTAATCTTCCTATTTCACAATGAGGTATTATGATGAGGTACCATGGGGAAACAAGCTTGGTGTAAGTGGTTACAAGATTATGTGATATCTTTCCTAACTCCAATTATATAAAACTTCAGCAATCAATCATGGATTTCTACTTAAATGAGAAAGAAATTAAAACAAACAAAAAAACAGATTAAAGTTCATTACAAATAATTTTTGTAAGGTAAATTTAAAGAAGGCAAAATTACTGAATGTAGTCATTTTGAAGATTAGCTTAAATGTGTTTATGTTCAAGTCCAGAAACTAGCATTTGTTATTAAGTTCAGAAAAAGGACATGAACCTCTACAGACTTAATCTAAACCTTTACACATCACTGACATTTACAGATGCGTTTTCTTAAACTGCAGTGACACTTTGTCACATTTTCACATACCAAACTCCTCGTGGATTATCATTCTACAGAGATTTATTTATTTTGCTGTTGAATAGCAAAAGAGATAAATACTGCTGAAAAAAATGAAAATGCAAAATGTTATTATATAAGGGATTGAGTAAGTATGTAGTAACCTGCTTGGATGTGTTGTCAAATTCAAACTAACAAAATATTTAGGAACAGCAACTCACCGGCCTTCCTGTGCCTTTAAACAAAGGAAAAATCCAAATAGAATGGCTAGAAATAGAGAAGATTGCTGGTTGTTTCTTGGGCGATAAATGTTTTCTCACTGCAGCTCTGAGAAAGCAGGAATGGTAAGCACTTGAATGTTAAGATGTTGTCTTGGTTCCAGGCAGGACTGGGTTAATTTTTGTAGTAGCCAGGAGGGGCTGTGCCCCAGGACACAGAGGCTGTTCAGTACCACCTCACAGCTTTGCTGGGAACAGGGGGAAGGGGCTCCTTCTGGAAGGGTAACCTGGTTCAGAACAATCACATCTGAATTGTTTTCCTATCTTGTACACTTGTACAATATTGTTTGTGCTACTGATTGCTTTCTTATCTCGTCACCGTTTCCAGCAAATTGCTCTTATCTCAACCCATGATTTTTACCTTTTGTGCCTCAAATTCTTCTCTCCAGCCACCTGCAGGGGAAGGGGGGAGCAATCAAGCAGCCCATGATTCAGAGAGTCTGGCAGGAGCACTAAATTGGGGAGTACCATTCCTAAACCATGACTTATGTAAAACTTAGGATGAAGGTGTGTCAGGAAAACTACAGTTTCTAACTGGAAGGGTTAACATGTTACATAAACTGCAGATGAAGTAGATTAATTAGTATCAGGTATGTGCTTCAGAATGTTTCTAATTTTTAACTGAATCATTCAAAACCACATTTATCTGCTTGTTTAGATACTAAAAAAAAAAAAAAAAGGTGGATCATTATAATAGTTTTCCCTGGTTTCTACATTCATCAGTGCAGTCAACATGAGAGAACACTTCACTAAATACCACATTTGTCAGAAATAGGTTGATGAATTAGTCAGAGCCTTAAACCTCATTTGTAAATTTTTGTAAATTACGAGATTATACCATATTAAATCTTAAAAACCAGAAACTCGTACCTGCAGGATGACACAGACTTGATATTAAAAGGTGTCTGACTGTTACTTCCTTTTCCCTGCTCATCTTTTTTTTAAGCCAATTTTACTGGCTTCATGTATTGTAATAAATTCCAGATGGGATCCTTTTTCCCGCTGGGAAAAATTTTCTCTATTACTTCTAAAGGTGACTCAGGATCCCCTCCCTGGTATTAAGATATTCTTTTTTCCTCCCAGAAGCCTGCAAGTCTCTAACAAATTCCCCATTCTACCATTTAATACAAAAATTCTCCCACTTGAGCATGTTGTTTTAATCATAGCAGAGTGCAATTTCTCCCAACCCCACCTCAGTAATAGGTCGTCAAAGCAAGACAACCAGGCAGGTTTCCTCCTCAACCATGTTTTTCCTTCTAACAAAATATTCTATGTACACATTGCATACACACAACTGAGTGTACCCATAATGATATAGATATATACACTGTATAATTAATAGTTGATCAGTTTTACTGTTGATCCTTCCAAATAATATCTTAACCACTGGGTGGGGTGGGGGGCATGGAGAAAAGGAAAAAAAAAAACCTAAAGGCTAAATAAAAGAAATACTTACAAATGTCATAACCTGGAAAACAGCAAATGCTTTGGCTGTGTTGTCTAGGATGAATTCTCAACATTTAGCAAAGAAATATCTTCAAATTCTTTCTAGTATTATAAGGGATAGAAATACACTGTTGTTAAAGAAGAAAATTCTTGAAGTGGACTCAAAAATCTGGGATACTTACATAAAAAAACCAACACCTATTTAGTAAGACTTCTGTGAAAAATCATTAGTTTTGACATATATCGGTACTGCAAAGTGCTGCAGAGACATTTGAGCTCAATTTCTGCAGAATAGTGAAGTTTCCTTACTCAGAGGTTCTTGTTGCTTTGTCTAACATCACTGGTTTTGGTGGCAAACCTAGCAGATTAGGAGGTTAGACTGGATAACCATTTGCTTCATTAATTCATTGGAGACTTCAATTTTCCTTTCCACCACAAATTAGAATCTTGAGGCAGAGCTGCTGATTTTGACAACTAATAGTCCAAAAAAAGTCAGTCTTAATATGTTCTGGGAATTAGGGCTTTAAAAAACCTTCTTGTGAGGCTTCAGTTTTATAGGGGTGATAGAGGGCATAAAAATAGTGCTGTTATCTGGACTAATTTTCCTTTAAAGTTTGACTTCTTGGTCTGTGTTGTTCAGGCCAGATGCCTGATGGCAGAGGCAGGCAGACCCTTGCTTGCACCACCAAGTGGAAATGCTGGTGATTTTTTCAGTCTGATGGTAACTTAAGGCTGGTTGCTGTCATCACAGGCAACATTAATCTCTGGAGTGTTTCTGGAAAGTCAGAAGAAGTGGAAAGGTTTCCTGTATTCATCTACAATCAACCTCTTCCAGTTGCAACCCATGAAAGAGAAGCCCAGACCCCTGCCAAGTGACCATTTTCTGTACGTTGAAAGCTAGACCAAGAGACATGGCATATCCAGTAAGTTTCTTCAGCAGCATCCAAAGGACCACATAGGAAAGAACCTGTTTTTCATTTCCTGGTCCTTGAAAGATCACTGTTGGCTTTTGCTTTCCTGGAAAAATAATAATTAAGCTCTAAAATGAAGATTTGGCATTCAAATCATGAGTAAAATATGTAAGATTTGACCATGTGCTTTGTTTCCTGAAAAAAGGCAAACCACCCTTCCCTTTCACAATAATCCCTTTGATCCTTACGGAGCTTGCAAAAGGAGAGGGCATTTAATGCCTGGGCCATGAGGGATTATGGCTGTAGGACATGCCATCATGTCCTGCTTCTGTAGTCTGAGGAGGATAGGGCACATTCCTGCTCTATGCAGCAACACTTCCATTCACAGCAGATGACCTCACCGAAGGAAAAAAAATCTGCAACTCTGTTTCTGTGTGCTCTAGAGTCAGAGTTAAAGCTTACAGAAAGAGCAGGAAAAGACTGACGTGAAAGGTCTGAACCTGAGTGCAGTCAATGATGTCACATTTAAGAACTTTCCCCATGCTGTCAATGTCGATAGGGCATGCCAGTGAGGTGTGACATGTTTCAAAGCATTATAAAATGGTGGAGCAGGATTGCAAAACGCCTATAGTGAGTATTGGGTGAGCAGGAGGCAGGAAAAATAGGAATGTGCTGCCAAGGCTCGTGTCCAGGGATGTGGACGGAGAGGTAGAAAACACTAGGCATTTCTCTGCAGCATCTCAGGAAAGACAGCCTACTGGACCATTTATGTAAGTAAATGCTCCATAAACAGGGACGATGGTTGTAGCCAGGTGGGGGTTGCCGTCTTCTCCCCAGGCAACCAGCATCAGGATGAGAGGACATAGTCTCAAGCTGAGCAGTGTTCAGGTTGGACATTAGGAGGAATTTCATCACAAAAAGGGTGATTGGACACTGGAATGGGCTGCCCAGCAAGTTGGTGGAGTCACCATCTTTGGAGATGTTTAAGGAAAGACTGGATGTGGCACTCAGTGCTGCGGTGTAGTTGGAAAGGGTGGCGTTTGGTCGAAAATTGGACTTGATGATCCCAGAGGTCTTTTCCAATGGAATAGATTTTGTGATTCTGTAAAATCTGCTCAGTTCAAGTAATCACAAAAAACATGTTAATAATTTTATCCTCCGTATCTGAGTTTTGATTTCCTATGAACCGTAACACCACTTGGACAAAAAAAACTAAAGAGATTTTTTCCTCCTTTTTTTACAAACAAAGCCAAAATTCACTAATTATTGCCACATAGAAGCAAGTAACTTCATGTTCCCCAAAGGTACAGTTTGTATCCCCAAAATGTGACAGGTACCTTGGAAACCATGGAAGCTATTGCAAGATGCATGAGCATTGCTGTTTAATGAACTAGTTTTGCTTTTACTTAAATACAGAGCTTTAATACCATAACATTTTCTTCCTTTTACCCTTAGCTTTTTCTCTCTAATTCTGTCACTGCTCTGTTTTGTTTCTTCTCCAGGGGACATTTTCTCTCATCAGGCCATCACTAATTAGTTTGTTTGTGGCATCAGCTGTCACTTATTATGAGATTCTAAGCTCATGATAAAAGCATTTTCCCTTACTCTCTTCACAGCCTTTCTTTTAAATTCTTAATGTGCCATCCATCCTTTGTTTCTTCCTAAGGAAATAAGGCGGTTATAAAAATAAGAGTACTCTTTTTTTTTCCCTGATATCTGGGGTTTTTTAAAGAATGTATTGTCAGTCCCTCCTTACAGAATCCTATTGTTGCCAAGAAAATGTTTCTTATGGAAGCAGATGCAGATATTTTATAGTTGTGAAGCTGGAGAGAGTATTAGGAACATGCATGACACAAGTCAATATAAACCAAAAGTAAAAAGAGCAACATCATTTCCCCCGCTAGGTAGTAGTGGATGAGACAGACCATGGGTAACTTAAAAGTACTGCTCTTACAAATAAACAATAGATTTTTTTTTTAATTTACATCTTTATTTTAATTAGGGCCTTTATTTTAGATCACAACTTGTTTAAGAGCAGCAAGAGAAATCATTGCAAATGATGTGAATCTTGTCAGCTGCAGTACGATTATTCATTTTCTGGCCCGAATTACAATGATTTAAGTCCAAGTACTCCTCATCCTCTAAAAATATTCAGTATGCTAGATGTCACATAAGAAATAACTGGTGGGAGCATAAGTTTAAGCACTAAGAACATCAATACTTTTTTCTTTTTTTCTAAATCCAGAGTTCCGTGTGTCAATTGTTAGCTGTGATGAACTCAGGTTGTGAGTTATTGAAGATATAATTTTTAAAATATCTCTTGCAAAATATCTAATGGATATGCAGCATGTTGCTAGAAGACATGGGAGTTTGAAACAGAAGGGCAGGATACAGCTGCCAGCCTGGAATATTTCCTGAGGTGCTGATACTGGCATGTACTTCAGCACCTGATTTTTTGGCCACAGTGGCATGCTTTTTTTAAAGTGTGTTTTGGATCAGACATCACTCCTCTTTCACAGTTCCGCTATGACGTGCAATTCCATTTCAAGAGAATAATGTACCAAAGAAGATCAACTGCTGCAAAAAATGTTAGGATTACTCGGAAGGAAAATACAGTTAATGGTAACATCTATCCTCATATCACACCAGAAATGCTATGTTGATTGTTCCTAACCAAAGTAAATAGATTATTCATGTTTATCTTAAGTGTACCTTACATTGTGTGTAAGGTGTGTGTGTGTGTGTGAGGGGGGGTGTTGCTGCTTGCTTGCTTGTTTTTTAATCTGGATTACCTGTTAATGTACTGTACCTCTTGAGCTTGTTGGGCCAACAGTGTATGAAAATGTTTCATGGAACTTATGGAGGAACAGCAGGTTTCATTAAAGTCATTAGAAGCAGCCAATGCTCAGTGTTCTTGGAAGTCAGCACTGAAGTCTTCATGACTCTAAATGCTTTGCTGGCCTCAGAGCTCGTTCTGCTTCTGACAAGGGAAAATCCACAGTTCTAAAAGAGTGGAACTCACACTTTCTCGGTTATATTTTCTGTTGTCTGTGTAATCTTCAAATGGGTTTTATTTTGTGAATGCCATAAATGTCTGTTCCTCTTCCATAAAATATCATTGTCTAAGACATTAGAAACTCTATTATGAATGCTACTCTTGAAACTCAGACCCTCTACTTTAAATACTACAACTCTGTGCAGCAAAACCCTTTTTTTTTGAGATACAGTCACAGACTAAGTTTTACAGGCAAGACCATAAAGGGTATCATAAAAACTGGAAAACCGACACAGCACTTAAGCCTGTTATGCTTGCATCATCACTGTTGCAGCTGAACCAAATCCTACAGTTTTGCAGTTTATTAAAGCCACATTCCTACCAGCATATTCCTATTGGTCCTGCACGATCATCTGTCTAGGCATGCAGAGCTGTTTCCCATCCTCAGTCCGACGGGATGCTCTTCTCTATAGGTGCTGTCACCGGTATCCTTCTCTCTGCACAGCAGTGTCACTGCACGGCTCTGCCCTGTGTCCCTGCTGGGAATGCAGAGCCTGTACAGCAGTGCCACCCAGGGGAAAGGAGGCAGCCCCTCATCAGCCACCGTGTGCTTCTGTTAAATCCTAGGCAAAGCCTGGCAGCGTGAAGCACATTGCTCTCACCAGAAGAGACAAGGTAATGACTGAGTGACAGCTCCTTTGAAGGATTTAGGAGCTTTCTAAAAATACAGCTGTGCCTGTTGGGAAAGACAACTGTAATAAACTTCAGATAGAAAACATTACCTGGGTAAATGGTGTTAAAATGATGCTCGCCTGTCACAATGTTTTTCTAAACTGTAACAGGATTAATTTTTTTGGAGAAAAATTGTATTTCATATGGGCTTTTTGTTGGTTTTTTTTTTGTTTGTTTGGCTGGTTTGGTTTCTTTAAAGAATAACAATTGATACTTAAAATTCTATCCTTAACTGTTGCTCAGAAAAAACTTGAAAACCTTCAGGAACACTCACCTTGCTGCCTCTTCTCATTTTGTCTAAATATCTCTGACATAACTGCCTCTCTTTTCAGCCCTCAAAGCCTCTGTTCAAAATAGTCAAAATACATTTATTTGTATTTTGATAAAAATCTTTGTTAGGAATATCTGGGAGAAAAAAAGCAAAAAAACCCAAAACCCAAACTAGCAAAATCAAAACTGAAACACAGATCAAAACAAAAAATATTTTCAATCATATAACCTTCTTGCTCACTTTTTCTTTTCCTCAGAATCAATTCTACAAACTTTTAAGTACTGTTGGTTCATGATCATGTATGTTACTCTTCTACAAGCCTTTTTGCATGAATGTATGATGTCAGCCTACTTCTTGCTTATAAACTCAGTGCCTATTCATGCAGCTAACGACCTCCATTTGCACAACCATATTGTGAAGGGAAATTCACTACTGTCCACTATTTAAAAGCAAAGCATGTGAACTAGCTTCTGTTTTTAGGCTCACTCACAGTGCAGCCTACCCCATTCTGTGGAGCTTGTTTCTGCTCTACTTTGCCCATTCTTCTAGTCTATCAAACGGAAATAGATCCTTGACTGGACTTTTCATATCTTAGTGATGTCTAGGAGGTTGCCAGTGTACACCCTGTCAATGAGAAGTTCAAGAGTTTCAACAAACACATCTGGATACATGCCCAGTGACTCCCTCCTAAAAGAAGCAATGTGACATATGGAAACATCTGGCAGCCTGACCAACCTGACCACCTTCTACAACACAGTAGGGCTTTCTGTGGATATGGGGCAAGAAGTGTATTCTGTTTAGCTGGACTTAAGAACTGGACACTGGTGCCTATCGCCTCCTCCTAAACAAACTGGCAAGAGTGGATAGCTGGTCTGTGGGATAGGCAGAGTATTGATTAATGGACCACAGAGAGAGGTCATCAATCCATGGCTTTTACTGGTGAGGTCCCCCAAGGACTGATACTGGGTCTGACACTGTTCAACATCTCCATCAATTAACTGGAGGATGGGACTGAAAGTACCCTCATCACGATGAAAACAAATTGAGTAGTGAGGTGGACATGTCAGAAGGGAGAGTCATCTTACAGAGAGACCTGAAAATATGGGTTAGCAAGAACAGTGTGAAGATTAATAAAGTACCATCTCCTGCATCTGGATGATAATCAAAGCAACAAGTACAGGATAGGATCTGTGTGGCTGTAGAGCATCCTTAAGGAAAGGGACCTGGGAGTCCTGGTGGACAACAAGCTGACCATAAGTCAGTGCACATCTGCAGCAAAAAACAAAAGAACAAATTTAGATCCTGGGCTGCATCCATGGTGCCATTAGTACCAGAGATAAGGACATGATCATCCCCCTAAGAACTTGCAAGGCCATACCTGGAGTACTGTGTCTGTTTCTGGTCCCTAAAATTCAACCAAGATGCAGACAGACTGGAGAGTGCTCAAAAGAAGGCCACAAGGGTGATCAAAGGGCTTGAGAACCTGCCCTATGAGGAAACACCAAATGAGCAAGGTCTTTTCACACTGTAGAAGAGAAAGTTCAGGGATATCTCATCACTGTTTTCCAGTACTTAAAGAGTGGTTACAGAGGGGACAATTTCTCTCCTTTAAGGAGCCACACAACAAGGTTATGAAGCAACGGGTGGAAGTTATGCCAGTAGAGGTTTCATATTGATGTAAAAAAAACCCCACACTGTGAAAAAAATCTATTTCTGAAACACTATCCCCAAGGACATGATGGGGTGTCTATTCCTGCAGGTTTTCGAGACAAGACCAGACATGGCACTAGATAATCTCATTTAATTTCTCTTTTCTGTAAAATGTTTGGACCAGATGATTTTTCAAGGTTCCATCCAGCCTGGGATGTTTTATGATTTAGCGATTCTGTGATCTGCAGGATTATGCCTCACCTTGCAATGCAACAGAGGATGCTCCAGAGGAGAGGATGATAAGACTTCAGTACATAAAAAGAGAAAACTAGGTGTGTTACTATGAGGGGACAGAGTCTGTATCTCAAGACAAGGTTGTGCGAGCATTGGGGGAAAAAGGGGAGACAGCAAATTGTCTGGCCATGAGGACTGTAAGGAGGATCATCCCAGATACTGAAGGCAACAAAGCTCAGATTTCCACAACCACAAAAGAAACAAAAACAAAACCACACAAAACCCAAGACCATGTTGACAGAAACTGAGAAATAAAAGAGGTCACAGAGGAGAGGGGGAGAGTTGATGGTTAGTTCCTTAAATTAATGGCAAGCAATCCCATTAGGCTTTCCCTAAATGGAAAAAAAAAAAAAAACAAAAAAAAACAAAAACCAAAAAAAAAACCAAAAACCAAAAAACCAAAACAAACAAACTCATTGTTAAATTATAGTAAAACATATTTATCTGGTGCTTCACAACTCTCTGTGTCTGGTGGTTCTTTCTGAGGCACGTACATGCACACACTCACAGAGTGAACTACGCGGTGGCTGCTCAGCTTTCCAGATTGCTGGTTATGTCCGTTCTGCTTCAGATCTGACCTCAGGCAATGGCACAGCAGGAAGGACTGTGAAGCAAAGAGAACAATCCTGTGGGTGGATTTGGTTTATAATGTTCCATTTGGCCCTGTTCAGAGAGCAAAAATGAACCCTTTTGCAGTATGACAGTTGCTACATTCTTTTCAAATAAAACACCAAATGGATTAGAACATGTGTCTAACAACATGTGAAACATGCACTAATCCAATATCCAGAGGGGAAAAAAATAAAATAAAGAAGTCTAAAGTTTTATAGGGAAGTAGAAGAAGCTCAAGATGTGCCCTGAAAAGCATTATCTCCTTGTGACAAATAAATATTTGTACAAAATCTCTCATGAGACAACTAAGATAAAGTGTGTGTCTGTAGAGTTTTTTGGTCTCTGAAATATGAGAGATTTAATTGTTTTGGTCCAGAAATAAAAGTTATAAGACAAGTATTACATGACTTGGAGAAAGAAAACCAGTAAATACACATTTATGAAATATCAGCTATTCCATATTATCTTCTATAGTTAATAATTTATGTTTCTGATTTCTGTGTTCCACTGCCTGTGCAGATGAATAATATCCCTTTCTCCAGTACTGAATTAATTTCATTTGTAATATAGTAAGTATTGCTTTAAATTTTTTATATGTTATGAAATAAAACAGATGTTTGTACTCCTTATATGATTTATAGTTTTGTACATATCTTTCTTCTCATTTATTTTCACATAAAGTAAAATATAACTTAAATCTCTGGTGAAATCTATTTATAGTCTAGTTGTTACCATTCTAGTTTAACTCTCTGTGAATCTGGTTTTCTTTTCCTTATTCTCACATGGAAAAACTGGTATTAACCAGAAACTAAGAGATGATGATGAAAAAATGACATGAAAATACTGAGGAAAAAGTGAAATGGCTATTCTTCAAACATCTTCAAACATGTTTGATTTCCTATTTAAACCACACAGCTGGCAGAAATAGTTATGGAAATGGCTATGGTGAGAAAACATTTTTAATTGTTAAGTAATGTAAAAATAATCGTAATATTCTGTGCAAACAGTGACACTATGGATTAGCATTTTGATGTGCAGAAAATTAATCTTTTTTTTCCTCTTTCCCATATTTCAGCTAGATTGTAATCTCTATTATTATCATTTCACTATATAATTTAGCTTTAAGGGATCTTTTTCCTGAGTTACTCTATCAATAGTCTTTTAAAAGCCTTATGCAATTCCTTTCTCTTTTATCTACTGCTTTATTCTGAACTGAATATAAAAAATACATTAAAAAAATTCTAAAATATCAGCAAACTACAATCTCCTTTTGAAATACTGTTGGTGAATATACAAAGATAACCCTGCTGGTTTACTAGTTTGTAATTTCAACATTTTTTCTAATTCACACATAAACCCTGATGATCTTTTATACCTCAGTTGGTACTCAAGATGTAACTTTTTATTGTTTTACCTTTTAATTCTCTAGTGTGATAACTATGTGCGGAGAAGACAGCAAATCTTTGCTGACATCTCACTTCAAGAATGTTCAGAATTATACGGTGCTCAGGCAAGAATTATGAAAGTGGTATTTTAGATGAAGGCCATTTTGAGACATCTAGATTCCCCTGTAATTCTATATCATAAAGTTCCATAAAGGATTTATTGTAAAACACAGTGCCTTTCAATTTTTATTGAGTTTTTTGGATTTATCAAGTTCAGTTGAGTTTATCAGGAGGTTCATTTGTAAAAAAAAGAAATTTGGCACTCAGAAATGTTGTGTTATCATATCAGAAGTACCAGTTCTGTGTGTAAGTTGGTGGAGCTGCATGAGAAGTATCTGAGTTGAAAGTAAAATCTCACAACTACACCCATTTCAGTAAATTATTAGTGCCACAATACTTTCCTGGGCACAAACAGCTATTTCTACAGTTTATTCCACAGTCCCTGGCATGGCTTCATTCTATGGCAACTTAGCCTTTTCCAAAGACTATCTGATAACAGTTCAGGAGCGAGTATGTGCAAAACATTGTTCCCTAAAGTATCTTTGGAGGTGATTCTTTTTGTCACTTGGCCTCAGGCCAGAGAACATTGATAGGCTCACCCATCTAGCTGGAGATTCAGGCTCTCATTCAGAGATAAATAGGGCCCTCCCCAAGACAGTTCACCTTCTCCTTAGGTAGATGCACAGGACTGGTTTATCCAATCTACTTCAAAACCAGCCTGTTTTCCCCCATTGACAATAAGAGAATTATAGGATAGGTCAGACATATATGATTTTTAAAAAAAGCTAGGTGTAAAAAATCTTACAGTTTTACAAAGCCTTATAAAAATATTGGTGTTTATTTGTGCATTGAATAAATCATGTTTTCTTCTTCAAAATAGCAATGCCTCTAATCAAAGACCTTTTAACAGACTAAGAAACAGTAAATTTAGAGGCTGCAGGAATTTCAGTAAATGATTGAAAAATGCCAGAGTTATGGTACGTTTGGCCATTAAACAGGTTTCTTGATTGGTTTTTTGTTTGTTTTCTGAGTTATCCATTTTAAAATTCTCTATAAACTCATACAAAAACTCTTTACACCCATTGGTCAGAAATTTTTAAACAATCTTATACAGAATAAACTTGCTTGAGAGAATTTATAGAAAAATATTATCTGACTTTTCCAAACTCTAGTTTTCTAAGAACTGCACTGAAAAGCTCATTTAAAAACCCAGTAAATTTCCAAAAGAGAGTTATGGTAACAGTCAATTTTTTGCATGACCATGAAAAATATTTTGAAGAAAAATTAAAAACAGCTGTAGAAGTAACAAGGATTCATAGGGATTTTCACAATTTGGCGTATATTTTATACACATAACTGCAAGTTTTTAGAGATTCTCTTTTAAGCAAAATCACAGAATCACATAATCACAGAATTGTTGATGTTGGGAGAGACCTCTGGAGAACATCTGGCCTGGCCCAACACTCCTGCACAGGTAGGGTTGCTTAAATCTTGGTTGCTCAGGACCATGTCCAGAAGGCTTTCGAAAATCTTCAAAGATAGAGCCTCCACACCCTCTCTGGGCAATGTGTGCCAGTGCTTGGTCACCCATAGAATAAAAAGGTTTTTCCTCCTGTGTTTCAATTTCTGCCCATTGATATTTTAAATACTAAATAAACACTATGGATGTGATTTGTCTATGCATCTTCTTCATTTAGGAGATAACCAGACATGGGTGTTACTGGAGTGTCAGGAGACATGCTATTAAGGGCGTGATTATGGTATTCCAAGTTGATGTCATGAAAGTTTATGATGAGGTAGAAGGAGTTAATTGATACCAAAACCACTGAATTAAATGAGAAAGAATATTTTCCCATAGATAATTTTCCAGTGAGCAAAATTTTGTTTGTAAAACAGAGAAGTAAATATTACTTTATTGGTTTATATTTATAAATATCAGAACCTGCAAATTTAATCTACTGAAGGTTTCAATAGGTGGGAAAATATTGATATATTCTTTAGTTATCTGACACAGAACCCCCAGATTTTAACAAATTAACTGCACATGAGATTTAAAACCCAAATAATTATATTTTTCTTTTCTTCCCTTCTCAATCCACTCTTGGAATCCCAGAAAGAAGTCAGAATCACTTCTCTTTATCACTGAGGGAAATGTTTTTCAGTTCCTGTGTCATCTGCTCTGTATCTGCCAAGCACAAATAAGAATATTTTGCTATACAGTTTGATAAATCAAAGTGAGAATTAATTAAGTTTTGTCAGCATTTGCATTAAGGAACAATGCATTCCCAGCTTTAAAAGTACTCTTATGAGCTTATAGTACAATCAAAGTACACATTGCTTCAGGTGGGGTTTTTTTGTTTTAATGATTGCTTTACATTATAAAAATAACATTAAGTATACTTGTAATTATTTTTTAAATAGTTAATGACAGTCTTACATGTTGTCCTATTGACCACCAAGTGGAGCTCTAACCTAAGAAAAGAAAATCCTTTGCTAAGAAGTGCAGATACCAGCAGCACAAAACAAGCTAAAGAAAAAAAAAGAAAAAGAAAAAACAGTCAGCTGCATGCTGTGCCAATTACACCTGTGCCAATTCATGTTTTTAGGACCTGTTTTGTGTGTAACTCAAGAGTTACAGTCAAGTGCTGTAAGAATAAAGCTCATTGCAGGAAAGCAGAACAGTGATTTAAATTAACATGGAATTAGACTGCAAAAGACTGAAGATTTTACTTCAAAGAAAGTACAGTTAATGAAAATGATGCTCGATCCCTCAAGTGCTCTGTGTTCAAGGATCCAAGTTACAGATAAAAGAAACTGACTTATAAACTGTATAATGATTAAAAGAACTGAATAAACCCTTAATAATACACATTTAATGGATCTGATTAGATAGACTTCTACTTAAATTTGAAAGTTGAATAACCTATTTTAGAGGACCATCTAATGCTTAAATAAACTAGACCAAATACTAATGCTTGACACTTATTAAAAAAAAAAAGTGTAAATTAGTTGGTTGATGTCTTTATAATATAGTCTTGTGGTTATTTAAAATCATATTTGGAACTGAATTACTGACTTAATATATGTAGTACATTACATTACATTAAAGTTGCTCTTGTTTTTTGGGTTCTTTGTGTGTTCTTTTTTTTTCTTTTTCACCGAAAACTTCTGTGGTCTTGGCAGTTATAAACACTTGGAATATTTTGTGCAATTCTTTTTGTATTGATAACATACTAAGCTTATAGTAAACAGGAACAAAGCTGTTCCTAATTTAACTTCACTGGTGTCAGTGGCTTCATATATTTTAATGATTTATTGTAGTTTTTATGCATACTGTAACATATTTCTCCTAAGTAAATTCAAGTGCTTGATATTCGTCATAACAGATCTGTTTAACAAATTCAGTAACAACAGTATTTTGAATTAGGAATCATCTAAGAAGAAACATAACTAAGAAACCTTCCTTTCTATAGTCTGAATGTTGGCCTGAGAAAAGTCTGAGTATTTTAATACCAATTAAACACAGACATTACATTTTAATATTCATTTTAAAAATACTACTTCTATCTAAATTGAGCTTATAGAACTGACAACTAAATAGCTAAACTAGCAACTAAATAGCTAAACTTCTACTTCCACTCACTCTGATGTGGAGACAAACTCCGAACATCCAAACGTGATTGCCTTCTTTAGTTCACAGCTTTGAAAACTGATATTGAATAGCTGATGTGTGATACAGAGACAGAAGGAGGCAGTCTTCTTCATCAAAATTTTACCTCAGACTACACCTTATTCTAGAAAGACTATATCTTATAAAACGTTTTGATGATTATTTAAATAACCTTTACTTAATTATGTCTTCTCTTGGACTAGTACTTCATTGCTTTCCTAGACCCTTACGCTTCCAGACTGTCAGACTGATTCTGTAGCAGGTAACCTAAAATTATAGTAAGAAGCTTGTTTCTGGGGTCTTAGCATGAAGAAGCCGCAGAAGAAGCCTGACACTCACAAGCTGTGCAGCCTGTGTTAGGCAGTTCAGGACCTGTGGCATTGTTTGCTGCCTCAAGTCTGTGTATTGAAGAAAAATCGTGATGCACAGCAGCACACAGAACCCAGGCAGAGATTTTCTGAACTCTGCTTTCAATCTTCTAATGATTTCTGGGAAAATACTTCAGGCAAGATACTGTAGTCTTTGTGAAGCAATGTTTTTTATTAAAATTCTCTTTCATCATGTTTCCACAAATAGCTGTAGTTGGCAGATCTCCACTTTCTCTCTGTCCTCCATTTGGATATTATTTCTAATCACTTTTTGATGTGTAGATCACAATCAGATTTTTCTTTCAAAATCTCTTGGTTAACTTTTTAGTTATGCATGGACTCATATGCACTCATATATATAATAGCTAAAGGCAGTTTAAATTAACTTATGTCATCACCAACAGAGAAAATTTAAATGGCACAAGGCCATCTACTTTCCTACTGTCTTTACCTTGAATAAGGCAATGGCTGAGACTGGTGGTTATGAAACTGTTACAGATCCCAGGTAGATGTAAAGACAGGAGATGGCACTTCAAACAGATTTCAAGGAAGGGAGGGAACTTTTGAAGGACCTACTGAACCAATTTATAGCCAGGAGATGCTGCAAACATCAGACTGTATTATAACACTACATCCCAGATGGTGCCATGCATCATCATATCAAGTAATACTCCCTTATGTCTTTGCCTTTAATGTGTTGTGAAATCATGCATTCTCTCAGTGAATACAGGAGAAAACTATCAGCATAAGTTCCAAAATTGTTCATATAAATACTGAAGTGATTCAATTCTATGATTGAGTGAAAATTATGCTGCTTTGTGTTTCATCAACACTCATTAAATAGTTCTCCAGGGACTATAAAAGAATAGACAAAAGTTCTGTATGACACATACTCACACACTTGCATCCTTCCAATGATACTGAATTTTAAAGTGATTCCTAAATTAATATCCTCCAAAGGTGCCCCTTCTTAATGGCTGTTACTTCTTCTACAGAATATTACTCCCATGACTTCCCAAATATAAATCAATAGAATTTATTTGTTGCTAATTTGGAATGATGTGAGTATATACTGCAAATTAACCTAGGACAAAAAAGATTGATAAAAAAGGTGCAAGTTTTCATGATTAAAAATTAGGTACTATAAAAAAAAAAAAAGAAAAAATAAAAAGCATTTACTTTTAAGCAAAACCCAAAATGTTTAAATAATTGATGGTATTGGAACATAGAGAAAACAGCCTTGGAGTTAACTTTTGTTTCTTTGCAGTGTATGACTGTTTTTGGCTCTTCTTTCATTACCCAAACCCAAAATCTGTGTTGCTTTTTTATAATATTTTTCTTGCAAGTTTTAACTTTGGTGTCTTTTAGTATGTTTCTGCCAATCTGGGATCTAGCACCAATGATTCCACTACTCATACTGATCCCATTTGAAACCACAAGATTTTCTCAAGGCTTTAGAGAATATGTTAAGGGCTAGAACAGCTCCAGTAAGTACATCAGATGGCAATGTGGAAAATCTTCTTTTAAAGTTTCAAAACCATAGAATAGTAGTATGTTATTCAGATTTCAGAAGCCATGTAAAATTCACACCTGACTGTACTTTTTCAATTCCCAATCAAAGCTTCAAACCTTTTTTCTCCTTGGAAAATTTTCAACCAGAATTTCAATTTATTTTTAGTGTTGTAAAGATGTAGTAGGAAGTTATGATAACATGCTCCAGTATAAAATAGTCTGAAATGCAATGTGTTAATCCTTTCATTAGAGACCAGCCTGTCTAGTCACTTAAGATACACTGTTAGATAGTGTAAATTACTACTAGTAGATTCTAGTAGATCTACTATAGATCTACTATTCCAGTAGATATGGCCCTGAGCAAGGACATGCTTTGTAAACTCACTCAGCTGTAGAAATACTGTGAGAGACATTTTATCTGACTATGCTGTGTTTGACTGCCCTTGAGAGCAGATTTGCTGTTTGTCCACTCAGCAACCTGCAGGTAGAGATGAAGGTCATTCCTAAAATATGTAGGGTTCTAAATGCTTTCGACTTTTCACCATGTTCACAAAACACATTCACCTTAATACACATGCCGGGAGAGTGCCCGCAAGGCTGCCTGCAAAGCCATGGGTCATTTCGAAT
The DNA here is from genome assembly GCF_000738735.6 of Corvus cornix cornix. Taxonomy (NCBI): domain Eukaryota; kingdom Metazoa; phylum Chordata; class Aves; order Passeriformes; family Corvidae; genus Corvus; species Corvus cornix. Next base: position 71,952,325 of record NC_046332.1, read on the forward strand.
GGTATTGACACTGCATTTGTGTTTTCTTCCTCCTTGTGCTTTGCAAGGTTATGAATTTGTGCTGATGCATTTCTGTGCTGCCTCTGCTCTCTTTCTCATTGCTCTCTGCTGCTTTACTCTCTCTGGCAAGTATGAAGGAGTGTGAGAAGGCAGATACATGGAATCTCGTTATTTCTAGAGGTGAGTTACTTCAGAGAATAAAGTAACTTTCTTTATGGGGTTACATACCCCATATTTACACCTGAAATTCAAATTCATATTGTTTCCTACTGCTTACCCAAGTTTTCTCAGTGATGATGGAGACACTTCAAGCTACTACCTTCCTTCCTTTCTTAAAAAAAAAAAAAAAAAAAAAAAGAGAGAGAGACAGAGGACAACAAAATAAAAGAAAAAAGAGAGGGGAAAAAACAGACTATTAACACTATATCTTCTCATGGATTTCATGCACAAATTTATAGCTATTTCACTGTTTTGCCATATGCATGAAGTTCCTGCAGACCAAGATCTGTGCTTACTGGGGCACAAAATCAGTTTGTCTTGTTCATGTTTCTGCAGTATGTACTTTTTATGAACATTGAAATGCAATGAAAAAATAGGTGCTATTTAAATAATCTCTTAATTTGGGTCTGTTTTAAACATAAGGCATATGAAATAAAATCAAAACTGTTTCAGCGGTGATTTTGCAGCACAAAACTGAAGGAACGTTAAGGGATATTTAAAGTTGTGGCAAAACTGAGGGAATGTAATGGATTTAAGGTTGTGGCCTGTGAGTACATTCAATCACAAGGATGCCTGAGTTAATATTGAACTGTGTGAGGCGGTGTTCTGCATCTGGATTGGGGCAATCCCAAGAGCAAGCACAGGCAGGGGAGAGAATAGATACTAGCCCTAGGAAAAAAGACTTGGGAGTGTTTGTGGACAAAAAATTCAATAGTTTGGATGGGGTTCTGAGCAACATGATCTAGTAGAAGGTTCCCTGCCCATGACAGGGGGGTTGGAGCTAGATGATCTCTAAGGTCTCCTTCCAACCATAATAATTTTTTGATTTTATATCAGAATGTTATAAACTCTGTAAGTTACAGGAGATGTGTTTTATTTACAAGCAGGTATTCTAGCCACTCAATCTCATAATGCTTTGTTTTAAACTGTAGTGTGAAGTATGAATGAGTACATGTAAGTAATCCATTATATTAACAATAATATCTTAAATTACTCAAAAGTGTCAGAAATTTTTTTAAAATATACAACAGCTGTTTAAGGAAAGTAAAAATATAGAAAGAAAGTATATGTCTTTAAAATTCTATCCTGCACACACACACAGATTTTGAAACTGGTTATGAAATTGAAGAGAAACCTAATAAAGAAAGTCATGTAATGAGTTGCTATTGTTGTTCTGCCAGCTTTCCCTTAAATAATAAAAACACCATTATATAATCTCTATTTCTTTTGTCCTGGGTAATTGGTGACTATCACTTTCATGTTTAAATTAAAACTTAAAAAGATAGCCATAAAAAAACAAAAGCTGTAGCAACTGAATTCCCCGTTTTCATTTTCATTCTTTAAAACAGTAAGACTCACTGCTGCATCTTATTTTAAAATATTGAAAGAGGTGAGGGGTTCAGACTGAGTTCATGCTTTCATCTGGGGGAAGAAATGGATGTATTCATCAATATTCTTTAGGACATTTCATTCCTTTTCACCTTTTTGTACATGATTGATATTATCTCTAAATGAAATATATCCTTGCTGAAAGATACTAAAATAATGGCAATAAGACAGAAATTTATCAAAATATACCCAAATCATACAATTCTTTCTCATTCCTTCTTTCCTGTTTTTCTTTGCTTGCAAATTATTTTTGTGAGAACAGTCGTTTTTATCATATACAGGATATACCAAAGATAACTGAAGATTCTTTTTGAAAAAATACGATGTCTGATTAGACAGGTTCATAAACACAACATTTTAAAGGATACAATTCTGAAAACCATCAGCTTTCCCAAGAAGACAGAGCAGTAAGTCCTTAGTACCTACTTTCACTTACTGAAGTGACAGAGATGTGAAAAATACAGACTCTAAGTTTAAAATGTGCAGCTTCAATAGCCACTATCTGTTCTTAAGGATTAGCATGATTGTGGGATTAGAGGTTTGCAAATATATTAGCAAACAGGAAAAAAGCATATTCTGTCAGTGATCTTTGCGCTTTTTCAAACATACTTTTCATCTTGGTAAAAAGGGGAGGGGGGAAATCAAGAATCTACTTTCTGTCTGTGTGATCTAGGATATACCAATGCTTTCAGCCTTTCAAACTTAACTTTTTATCAACACGTAAATGTTAATGGTGAAAGTCGGTTTCAGGATGTTCTCCTTGTGCTGTCTTGAAGGAAAGGAACTGTAGCTGTTTGGGTGGGAAGCAGCTGCACAGGCTTCACCACATTTGTGCCATAAAAAAATTTTCAAAAGAACTGCAAATTCACTCTTGACTTCCAAACAGGGCTTGAGCAGCTGCTTCCCTGTGAAGGAAAGAAATTAACAGCTGCACACAATTTCCCACTCACTCAGTTCATTTGTATTTGACCTTGTCTGAAAACTATCCCTCTTGTAAACTATGTGACTGAATGAATTTTTAATATTTTTATTGAGTTTATTATGTCACTTTGTTAAGTTAGAAAGGTCAGACAAAGGAGAAATGCATTGTTGTATCCCCTCTCCCCCCAAAATAAAATTGAATTTAATTTATTTTCCCCTTACGTGACTGTCAGTGACAAGAAATCATAGTAACAGATTCAGTCCAGTACATTCTGTGGGTGAAAAATATTCAGATTTGAAACATTCATTCTTATTTTTTGTAACATTTCACAGATTAGAAAAAAATTAATAATTAATTTTTATGCTGTAGCCTGAAAAAGTGTTTTTTATTATCAAACAGAAAATTAATAACATGCTTGTTTCATTTCCCATTTGTCAACATGTTTTATTCTGTAGGTTGTTAGTATTTTGTTGTTTGTAATGTCCCTCCTAAAATTTCAATCAAATCACTAGACAAATACCTTATGTGAGAAAGACTTATAGAGATAACTGTAATTTTGAGATATGCTGGGGATACTGAAAACCCTCTAAGCAATGTCTGGAAAGAATTTATGAATAGCAGATTTCAGGCTTTCTACCTTGCTGGGGATACAGATATGGCAGAAGAAGCTTCACAAATATCTAAGCAAATACCCTGGTAAAATACTATAGAACATTAAAGAAACAAAAGAACCTGAAAACAGATTGTTAGCTCCTACGAATCAATAATTTTGTTCACACTCAGACACAGTTGATACATATACTGCAGGTATTACAGACTGATTAATGATTTAGGAGATTAACTATGGGGACATACAAAAGTTAAAAAACCCTCCAAAACCCAAAAAAGCCAATCACAGGGCTAAAGTCCAAAATAAAAACTTCTTTATTGGAAAAAGACTTGAATGAAAGAATCCTATCTCCCCCATGTGACAACCTCACTGTTGCAGTGGGGTCTCCTGCAACATTAGACAGCGAGGCCCGTGGAAAGAAATAGGGACCGATTCTTGATAGAAGTTTCAGAGATCTTTATTCTCCATCCACATGGCCGGGGGACTGCCAGAACTGAGCAATCATGGGACAACCAGGGTCCTTCCCGGGCAGGGGAACTCAAAATAACCAATGGGGAACAGGACTGACCAGGGAGTAGGGAAACACCATAGGCTGTGCCTCTACTCCAGGGTCCCCTCCCCCCGGACCTCACGCCAGGGGGGAGGAACCCCAACACCTCACCTGTATATTTCAGGAATAATTTTCTTTTCTGATCCCTCTAAATTTGTGATAGTGTATATAGTGACAGCATATATTATATCCTGAGGCTGTTTCAGAGTTACCTAGTAAATGTGGCTGCTGAAAAGTTTTAAAGATTTAGCTCTGGAGAATAGAGACACTTTGAAATCTTCTTTTTTTTTTTTTTTTTCCTTGCAGTTTTTTTCTAGGTAAAGATTTCATGGAATGAAGCCTTCTTGGTCTGAATGGACCCCATCTCATTAGAACATCCATGCTTTGATATTTTGCTTTATTCAATGCAGATCAGTTACAAGAAAATTAAGATTAATTTTCAAACAATTAGCAATTAAAACAAAACTAATAAAAAAGTTGACCTAATAGACATTCAGGAGAGTGTTTTCAAAATTTCAGGATTTCTGTTCCTGAAGTGCTCTCTCACAACTTCTTTTATCAGTCCTTTCTCATTTAGAAAAAAATAATTATCCATAATTCAAATGGTTGTTGAATCCAATAGTACAATGTTGATGAAATGCACTCATTAGGAAGAAAAAAATTTGCCTCAGGTATCAGTGAAAATGCATGTCTGATAGAACTCAGTGTTAATCCCCAAGTTAAATTAAGGATTTAAAGCAGTATGTTCCCAACTCAAGTGAATTCATCAACTGGAAAGCTTCACATTGAAAGAAATCCTCAGTAATATCCTGGTAATGGTGTTTTAATTTGTATAAACCATCAACTATTTGCTAGACTGAAAAGAAATCGTCAACCAAAGATTAATATATTAATACCCACCCAGAACCTCAGAGATCTCAGACTGTTTGATACCCTGACTCTGGGATATCCCAGACTAGAAGAACCATGGGGAAAAAAAACCTGAACAAATAGCTCTTAAAAGTGCATTTTAGAAAAGAAAAAAGAAAAAAAAAATCCCCAAGTTGAGTCTCTTTTGCCCTTGATCAAAACAGTTTTGATAAGACACCAACGTTTTAGGACTTTCTGAGCAGTATTTATACAGCATTGGGGCCTTTTCTGTTTTCCACGCTGCTGTCCCTCCCACCAAAGGAGAGTAGACTGGGAGTGCAGAAGAGGGTGGGAGAAGACAGTCAGGACAGCTGTGCTCAGAAGTAAGAGCTGGGGGAGCGTTTTCCAATGGTTACCATTGCTCAGGATGTGACTAGCCATGAGTTTGCTAGTGGTGAACTACTGCATTTGCATTATGTATTTCTTTTTCTTTTTTTAAATTTTTTTTTCTCCTTTACTTATTAAATTGTCTTTATCTTCCCCATTCTCCCACGTGGCAGCAAGATAAGTGGCTGCATGGGGGTTAGCTCGTCTCTCAATTAATCCACAGCAGTGTGTCACTTCATTTTATTTCCATTGACTTTAATCTATTATTTTATTGAACTTCATCATCACCAAGTCTAGACAATCTATTTAAACTTGATCCAAGAATGCCAGACTGTGCATTGAGTGTTTAACTAATAATTATCATTTATGCTTCTTTGCTATTACTTAGTTTCTTAGAGGCTAACTGCTCTCAAAGACCTGATTTTTATCTGAGCTTTTGTTCCAGTAAAAAAAATACTTAAAATCCAAATTAAGATATCCTTCTTCAGGTCAAACTTACTTTCACGTCATTATTGATAAAAAAGAGCCTACAACATAGACAAAAGCACTCATCATGCACAATGAAAGCCTGTGATAACATTGAAACACCGTGTTGAATCATTTTACCAATTCTGTATCCAAATACACAGAAATTTCTGGTTATGAAGTACTGCATTAGCAGTCGATTTTATTAATTTGCTTTTCTTTTAGTATTAGAACAGCTCTGCCTCCAGAATTTTGCTTAAATGATATAGACTCTTCAATCCTATTCTCAAGTCCAATTAAAACAATCATACATGTCTCTAGCGTTTTTCCTTGCTGTAGGCAAGATGAACAAAGAACCACCGATTACAAAAAAGCCATTCTGAAAATGCTCACAAAAGATGGATTTTGGCTCTGAAGTCACCTGGAAACAATAAAAATAGTAACAAAAAATCAATGACTGTAGGAAGAAATGCTAGAAATTATTTGTTCTCTTTATTCAAACCAGGAGTGGACTTGGAAGCAGTATAATTCACTTACTTTCACAGAATGACAGAAGCAGTATAATTCACTTACTTTCACAGAATGATACTAACTGATATATGTCAAGAAGCTGGGCCCGCTAGTACTTAAATTTTCAATATTGAACAAATTGGTTTAAAATATTAGGAAATATTTTGAAATAAAATATGTCTGTGACTTCACAATTTAGTTAATATTTGATAGCCATCCAGATACCCCTAATGCTGAATATAGAAAGCAAGTAGAAAAAACAGCATGGAAACTAGATTGAAGATTAAGGGACAGATCCTCAGTCCACATAAATTTACCGACTTCCACTGGTTTTAATGGATCTGTGTTGCATTACATGTGCTGAGCATTCAACCCTAAGATTTTATCAGCTCAGGAATTCAAACTAAATCCTTGGCTCCCACATGTAATCATGTACCGTAACTCTGGAATTTTAGCAGAATTGAAATTATTTTTGAAACCAGATTATGTATTTATCATGTGCTTGCAGACAAAAACTTAAACTCAAAAAAGTGACAACTGGATTTGTTGCAGGAATAAGTTCATGGCATTCTGAAGCTTGCATTATACTGTGGGACAAAATAAAGAATCTCTGAACACAGTTAAAAGATTAACAAGGACATTAACTGATAAGGAAAAAGTCAAAGATAAGCATGTTTTATTCTGACCAGTTAAACAGAGCAAACTATGCCTCCACCTAGCTTGGTGTTTAAGTTATTTTCTATTCAGAAGGTAAATAAACTCACTGACTTCCAAATTAAAATTTGAACATTAATTTCTTCATTTTTTATTTTTATTTTTATTATTATTATTATACATTCCCTGGTGAATCAATACTTTTTTAGAAATTTACTCAATTTTCAATGCAGTTTAACTTTGAGTGCTTTGATGAGAAAGCAATGTCGTGTAACATGAAAAAAAAAAATGGAGGGATGTTCACAGAAGGATCCTCCAAAAATAAGAATATTAAAACAACCACATTCTTATTCCCAAATAATGCCTTGAAGAGAACAACAACATTAGCTGTAACTGCAAGAAATATACTGACAGGAATATTATTCCTTTTAGTCTCCATTTAGAACACACATTATTAGAAAATTATTTTCTCCTCCAAAATCATTCAGAGCCAATGTAATTTTTTTTCCTATAACCTTTGACAAATAATTTAAGAAACATAAACTTATCCTTTAGTGATTTCATTATCCAGTTAATCCACATGAAATATTGAAAGTCATTAGAAGAGATAATGGGGAGTTCAATTTCACAACAGCCATTTGAAAAAGGTATTAAATTTAATCAAACTTCCTTTTATGAAGTAGTCTTTGACATTAACTTTTCAAACTATCCCTGGGACGTAATGGACAGAAGTTAAGTGATTTTGAAATACCTCTAAGGCAAAGGAGACCAGGTTAGAACACTGGACCTAAAGTTGAGTCACTCAAATCCAATTTCACCTGTCACCTGTCTGTCTGCAAATTGCTTGGGTTCTGTAATTGTTCTCACCAACTGTATAAATTCTTTTGATTTGTTCAACTTTCTTGGACAAGAGCTTTCCCTCACTATACATGATTTTTGGCCTGACAGTATTGTCTAGAGACTTACTGCAATCCTTTAAAACGTCTTCCTTACATATACAACTAATTGTTGGGTACCTGAATAACACTGATAAAACATGGATTTTGAAAATAAGACAGTCTGATAGTTCTGTTAAATTATTTTCTACCAGTAAATTTCAAGTTCAGATTTAAACTGTCACAGATTTACCGGATTTTTTGTTGTGATTATGAAATTCTGAATACGTAGGAGCTGAATTCTGCTTTTAATGCCTATGGAATATGTTCTCTTCATTTAACTAAAATAAGTACACCTGGTCTTCAACTGGATTTTAATTAGATTAATTAAACTAGGTTTAACTTAATTAACCTGCCTACAGAAAGTTTGTGTGGATTTGGCAGTTTGTGTCTATTAAATTAACAAGGCATAAACAGAAAAAAACACAAAAAAACCAAAAAAAAAAGCCCAAACCAAAACAAGTTAACACCCAACCAAAAACCATAATAATAATAATAAGAAGAAGAAAACCAAAACCCTCAAGCCAAAACAAATCCCCAAATACTGAAATAGTATATAGAGTCTACGTGATGTGAGTGTGAGAACACAAAATCCCCTAGTGTCTGTGACATTATTACCCTTCTTAGAAGGACACAGAATGATTGAGTGAGGCATTACTTACCCATGCTCCTAAGTGCTCATTGAGATGACCTAGCTTTTAACATTGTCTTTTGTATCTAGTTTGACTTGCATAAAACGTCTTGTCTGAGACTGTACATTAAGCTGTAGATTTTTCAAAAGCTATTTTGTTCTATTCCAGCAAAAGGGGAAGTAAAAGTTGCAAGCAATTTGTCCTTTTTGTCTGAGTAGATTTCCCAAAAGTGAAAAAAAATTACTAGAACTTGAAAATGTGATGAAGTTACAATTTTTCATTTTAAACTGCAAATTTTCTTAAAATGAAAAGCTTGCACATTCAAAGTATGAAAACTCTAATGAATAGACTACACTTGCGTGCTACCTGAAATAAGAGCTAATGATGTAATGAGTACAATATAGATATAATGCTATATATTTCTTAAATTCTGTCAATATTCATATCTTTTCTTTAAAGAAAGATTGGTACTCAATTTTCTCTTTTCTTCCAAATGTGAAAAATTAGTTACTAATGCATTCTATTACGATACCTTTCTAAAGTTTTGATAAGAAAGTATCAGCAAGAAAAGTTATCTAAAATATAGGGGTTTTATGCTTTGTGGTTTTTTTCAAGAAAAAAAAAAGATTATTTCTACTTCTCTGTTTCTGCCTCTAACTCTTCTCTAAATGCATTCAGCATGGTAAAATTGCAGAGTAGTTTGATTTGAAAGGGACCTTAAAAACCATCTAGTTCATGGACAGGGAAGTCTTCCACTAGACTAGGTTGTTCAGGGCCCCATCCAACTTGGTCCTGAACACTTCCAGAAATGGTGTACCTTCCATCTCTCTGGTCAACCTGTTCTAGTGTCTCAACACCCTAAAAAATGTCTTCTTTATGTCCAATCTAAATCTATCCTCTTTCAGTTTCAAACTACTGTGCCCTGTCACTACAGGCCTTGGTCAAAAGTCTCTCTGCACCTCTTTCATATGCCTTCTCTATGCATTGAATGGCCACAATCAGGTTTCCCCAGAGCCTTTTTCTCGAGGCTGAACAAGCCTAGGTCTCTCAGCCTGTCTTCATATGCACCTTTCTATACAGTTCAGGATACAGTTCAGCAACTACAGCTGCTGCGATATTTTAAAGCAAAAACTAGGTTAGAAGTCCGAGTACGTTCAGTTGGAAGCTGGAAGAGACTATAGTGATCATACATATGAAGTTTCTTAGTACAAAGCAGAATATGATTCAGTCTTTAATTCCCTGAGCTAATTTATGAGAAGATATATTCCCACCAGGATATTAACTCCATTAACCTGAAAGTGGTCAGGTATTTCCTACTACCTTTGGCAATGCTTCTGATGTGTAAAATAAAAAAAAAAAAAGCAAACTGGAATGAGCTTTACTGAAGCCTGTGTTCAAGATCTACAAATACTGTAAAATACCTCTTTGCAGCTTAGTGAATATGCAGTCCACCTTTTGGCATCACGAAATATCCTGGAAAGATTAACTTTCAGTATCTCCTAACCTTTCTGCTGCTCTTTACTTAGCTGCTGGTATGGCATCTGACTCCTAAATTTGCCCTTTAAAATAGAAATGCTTTCTCCATTGATATATTCCTCCTCTTTTCCCTTCTCCCTTTTTCTTCTCTCTTTTCTTTCCCTCTGTGTAAAGCTTAACAGAGTTTGAACTCAGCAAGTTGGTAATTAATTAAATAAACTAAAAGCATACCCCTGAGGTTTGACCTGCGGGAGGAAATTGCTCTGACCGCTCAGTGACACAGAATGTGATTACTGAAAGATTAACAATGGGAAAGACAGCTGAAGAAACCACCTAAAGAGATAGTCACAAGATCCATTTCCACTCTATTAGACCAAGAGCCATCCAGCTGGATCTTAACAGATGGTCTCAGTCTCTTGTAAAAAGTTGAAGTATGCCTTAATCCTGTTTTAGGATTTCCACTGAAGAAAGAGCCTCAATTTATTGTATTTTTACTGCTGACAGCAATAGTCCATTGAAGTGGCAGTGAAAGCACAGGGAGACACTGGGGTTACTCTGTCGTTCTGGCTGACTGCCCACAGAGGCAAGGAAGTCACTACTATTGTAATGCAGATGACAGAAAGCAAGGCACACACTGCAGCTGAATTAACTGAAAGGAACTCACTGCACACCCAAATGTCATTTCAACTTTAAAAATACATTTTGGCATATTAAGTAGCATCACATGTTTCTGAGAGATGTACACCCAACTGAATTATTAAGCTGTAAAGATCAATAGTGCAGCATTTCAAAACAAAGATTTACATGCAATACCCAGTTTGGAAGAACTTTCCTTGGGTTTTTGTTGGTTTTGGGTTTTTTTCTTTTTTTTTTGAGAGGTGTGGTTTGGGAAGAGAAAGGGGAAGGGTAGAAGGACTAAATACAGAAATACTAGTCACCTTTGAACTTTCTCAACTCTTGTTCCAAAGAGGGCTCTGTGATCAGAGGACTTTTCTAAGTAAATAAACTGCAATGATTTAGATATGAAATCCTCTTAAAGACATGACCTGAGACTCTTAACTGCATGCCAGCTTTATGGAAATAATCTTACTGACTTCAGAAGAATTATTTCTTACTTGCATCAACTTAGCAGAAAATAAAGTTGCCTCAAAATTATGCTAAAATAAAAATAGCATACTCTTACCTCCATCTCCACCTTTGCTTTGCAGACATTACCATGCCCTTTCAATAATTAAAGGAGACTGTAAGAGGAACATAAGGAAGACTTTTTTTACAATAAGGGTGGAGAGGCACTGGAACATGTTTCCCAGAGAAGCTATGGATGCCCCATCCCTGGAGGTGCTCAAGACCAGATTGATGGGGCTTTGGTCCAGTGGAAGGTGTTCCCGGGGGCTTGGTGCTAGATGACCTTTAAAGGTGCTTTCCAAGACAAACAGTTCTATGACCCTCATTGCCTCATTGAAAAATTAGAAGAAAAAAAGATTAAAATAACATGTATCATAAATGTGACCTACATGATTTATTGTATTGTTATAAACCATTTATTTTGTTATTGTGAAAAACGCAATACAAAATGGAGAACTTCAATCAATACAACCTAAAATCTTGTCTTCCCAAATAATGGTTATTTCTGAAAGTGAAATAGAGTGCATAGTATCTGAAAATTATATTGAAGAAAAGATGAAATACTATATGAAATCTGTAACAATGACTGTGAATAACTAAAATTTCTTTGATATATGCTTTCATTAAATACTTGCCTCTTTTTTTTTGCTGTTTTTGGGCAAAATTGAATGCCTCACGAGTAATTTACAAACAAAAATGTGACCAAAACTATTACAACAATTTATTGTTTATTCCTGTCCATGCCAGGGATGATCTGCAGTGACGTACTTCAACGAAGTTCTGAGCTTTCTGACCAAGGAAAAACAAAAAAGATTTGTATAATTATATAAATGTGTTTGAAGGGAACCACATTTATGTTCATCTGGAATTTTTGTCTGTAGATCCTTTGCTCAACTGTTATTCCAAATCATCCCCTTTAGAGTATTATATGATTATTTTTTATAAACTTCCAATGTTTACTTCAAGTATTATGGATAAAAATTGTGTAAAATTCCATCTCATTTTCTACAAGGAAAAATTCTGTAGATACCCTATAAATAGAAATTTCTTTTTAAGAAGAATTTGAGATACAGATGCAATAGCTAAGTATTTCTTGATTAATTAGAAATAGGATATTGGCAGATTATCCGAAACAAGCTCTTCAGGGTTGAGAGCCATAGGAGAGGAAAAAAAAAATCTATAGTCGTGCCCATGAAAACTATTCAAAACAGCTAGGCAGGTCTTTTGCAGAGAGAAACTGAGAAATCTGTATTACTAAAATTTGCAGGTCCTGCCAAATTCAAAGTTTACGCTTCAAAGTGCGCTAATTTCTGTTACAGAAACCTTGTTAGATGAAATTTTTTATGCTAAAAAAATAAAAGCTTCACAATCAAATGAAAAGCTGTAAGAATCTATGCAATATTTACCTCAAAAAATCCCAAAAGAAAAAAAGAAGCTACCCAAAATGAATATTAAATGCTCAACAGATTTCCCAGGAATCTGGTTGATAGTTGTAGCCACATCTATCTTTCAGTTAATAATTATATAATCATAACAAGTTCCAGGGTGGGAAGGACACTGAATATTAAATGTCAGAATTTTATTTCTAGAAAAACATTTTTCACATTCTGTCTGCAGATGGCAGCAAATACCCAGTGAAGAGCATTTTTTCCAAGATTCATTACATCATATGTTACCACATGATACCTATGGGCAGATCAAGTTAACCATCATATATTTTATTAAGAAAATTATAAAAGTACTTAGATAATATTAAAAATATGCATCCTAAAGTATTAATTTAGTTAATTTAATGTGTTTTCGTGAGTAAAATAAATTGACATCATATATAGGATGGAGCTCCACAGCTGTGGAGTTTCAAGCACTGTAACATGTAGGATTTTACTTGGAGAAATTGAAAATGTAGCACTGAATTCAACAGCTGATTAAATGTCTTGTGTCATATGTGCCAGTATTTCTTATATCTGCCATTTATATTATTCCCATATTTAGAAATTCCCCTTGGTCATAAAGCTATTCCAAATGCAAAAGTAATAAAAAGATCCTACTGTTCATCCAGAAAAGAAATGTATTTGTGAATCAGTTGAGACATTTCTGCTCTTTACAAAGAGTTTTTCTTCAGTAGAGATTGGATGTTGGTATAGCTTCCAAAAAGTAGGTCAAAAAGTAGGTATAATTTTTATTTTATAACCCTTTAGACATGAAATGTTGATCAAATCTGAATCTAAGTAGACCAAGCTACACCTAGACCTCTCTGAGAAGTTTAGAAAGCAAGAGGTTCTCACTGAGCCTCATGACTCAACAGGAGGAACCAACAGCTGATGACACTATGATCCATTGTAATAAATGACAGAGCTGTTATTTAGATACTGCATTGACAATATTTAGCTCCAGACTGGCAGATTATGATTAATCAACCACATAATCAAAGTGCCCTATTTCTTGTACCTTGCTGTAGTGGTTTGGTTCAAAATATCCAATACTTACTTATTTTCCTTCTGTGAGATATGAATTAGGAGAAAAGCAAAGCAGGCACACAAAAGAATATAAAGAAGTTTATGCACAGACCTAAAGAAAGGGAAAAAAAAAAGTCAGACTAAACCTTCAGAACACTTTCCTCCCCCCACCTTTCTCCCTTCTCCCACTGACAACGTAAAAAGACAACCCTTGAGATTTCCAGTCAGTTTACCACTTCTATAATAACCATTTTTAAGTTCACTTAGGGAGAGGAGTCTCTCTTGCTCATGCTATGGAGACATCTTCTCCACAAGAAACAATTCTCTCCTGGCTTCAATATCACAGCAAGACAGCCGCCCGGGTTGGTTCTCTGCTTGCATGTGAAAGTCCCTTCCCTTGTCTTACAGCTTTCCCCACAACTGCTTTCAAGGGTCCAGTCTTGAGCTACTGGGGTACCATTCTAAGGTTGAGCTGTTAAGAAACAAAGGTTCTCTTCACTTATCTCTGGAAGCATCTTCATCTCTAGGAATAGAGGTCTTCTCCTTCCCTGGGAGCAAGGGTCCTCATCAAATTACAGCTACTGTCATTTGCTTATTCCAGCACAGGTAATTTTGCTCACAAGTGCAATTTGAACACTCCACCCGCTCATGCTTTCATGAAATTACAACGGGTACCCTGATGTATCACAGTCCATCACCACAGCTTTACAACAGAATTTCAGCTTCTAGGCTTGAAGCATCTCCTCTTTCTCCTCCCTCAGGGTTTCAGCTCTTCCTTCTTTATTGACTTTGGTGTCTCTATGGTGTTTTCTTCACTTGCCTCCACCTTTCCTCTTCCTCTGACTCGGGAGAGGATTGATGTCTAAAGGCTTCATCTGTTCTGGAGGAAACTTACAGCACTAAAGGATTAATCTCACCCAGCCCGCAGCTGGGATTCGCTTATCGCTGTTGGTCACATGATCTTTTCCAGGCAGCTGCCTCAGATGAATCTTCGGCCGCACTGGAAGTGGGGGGGGAGCCGGGCTGTGCTGCCTGCACGGAGCAGGGCGGCGGGGCTGGCCCGCACTGAGGGGCCGCGGGTGGAACAGGGCCCCACGGCTCCAGCATGGCTCTGTCCCGGCCGGCCTGGGCTGAGCAGGGCCCGGCCCGGCCCCACTGGGCCGCACGGATCCCCCAGTCACCTGTCCAAAGGCCGGAAGCAAGAGAGAGCTTTCCCAGGGCTTGTTCATTCTTAAATGTGGATCACAGAGGGGTGTCAAGCTTCTTAATGGCTTAAAAAGTTGCCAATATTCAAAGTAGCCAATTGATTGGTTCTGTCGGGTCATAGAGGAAGCTGTAAGCACCTCTTTGCAAAAGAATCACTTCCGTGGCTGAAGCCCTCTTTTCTAAAAACCCAAACTATGCTAAACCGGGATACTTGCTGAGAATATTCTCTTTACTACTCTGCTGCACTGATGAAAAAAAGAAAAAAAGAAGTTGAACATTCATATACCTAGGGACAAATTTTTCTCTTCATAAAGAAGGCATTGTAGGATGTACCATGATCCCATTTGCCAGCTAACCACATAAATGCTAAGTGTTTGTAGCTGCTGAGATAAATGTTGCTGTGAAATAGAATTAAACTGGACATGGTGGAGCTAGATAATCCCATCTATGTTTTTTTAAATCTCATCTCTACTGTGAAAGTTTGGACCAGTCATTCTTTCAAAGTTCTGTTCAATCTGGGCTGTTTTATGGTTCTGTGAACATCAGTAAATACACGTGGAACCTTTTTTTCTTTATTTTTTTGGGCCTCCTATGTGCATTAAATCCTTTCTTGTGTTTTCACACATCTTCTGTATCACAGCAACTGAGATCTTTGATCCCATTCTGTTACAAAAATGTTGAAGAAATGTACATGAAATCTGTAGGGGATAAAATCTTCCACAGCACAAAAATTCGTGACTTGTACTCAATTCTTACAGATCTTCCCATCAGTCAGTTGATTCCTATTAAGAAATAGAAGTTTAAAAAAGCTATGTGGATGAAAAGCAGGTAAAATAATTACTTCTGTTACACTGAAATCCAAGATAATGAATTGTTTTTGGCCTAAAATTCACAGTGAAATATTGCCTTTATGTACATGTTAAAATCTTTAATTTATCCTTTTTTTCCCCTTTTCGTTTAGAATCATTGTTTTCTTGTATCAGCCTCCTTCATGGAATAGATACTCCCAGAAGCTATGCTAAGGCCCATGGGGAATAGGGATATGATTTGAGGCAGCCAGCACAGAATCACCAAGGGAAAATCCTGTCTGTCCAACCTCGTGGCTTTCTGTGATGGAGCAACTACGTAAGTGGATAACAGAAGAGCTACAAATGTCATTTACCCAGACTTCTGTAAACCATTGACACAGTCCTCCACAACATCCTCCTCTCCAAACTGGAGAATGATGGATTTCATGGGTGGACTGTTAGGTGGATTAGGAATTGGTTGGATGGTCACTTCTAGAGGGCAGTGGTCAATGGCTCAGAGTTCTGATGGACATCAGTGACAAGTGGACTATTTACAAGAGCATGTAGTGACAGGACAAGGGGGAATGGGTTCAAACTAAAAGAGAGTAGGTTTAGGTTAGATATTAGGAAAGCATTCTTTACTTGGTGAGGCACTGGAACAGGCTGTCCAGGGAACACGGGAGCGCCCCGTCCCTGGGAGTGTTCAAAGCCAGGCTGGATGGGGCTCTGAGCAACCTGCTCTAATTGAAGGGGTCCCTGCCCATGGCAGGGGGTTTGGAATTAGATGATCTTTAAGGTCTCCTTCCAACCCAAACCATTTTATGATTCTATGATTCTACAAAACTTTTAATTATGCAATCTGATAAAATGGAAGACTTTAAGGAGTATTCAAGCAGATTGTATACCTTTCAATTGCATGCATTCCTTTCAAAGCGATTTATTCCTTCTTATTTGTTGATACAAAAAGTTGTTTCCAGTCAACTTTGCTAATAGCTTTCTCTGATTTTTTTTTATTAACGTACTTGTTCCAGAGTTTTTGAGTTCCTATTAAAAATCTAAAATATGCAGCCTAAAACACAGAAAAAAATAATCCAGATCATATAATATTAATCTACATAATGTTCTCTGCTTTCTTGGTCCTTTGATTACTGTGTCTGTTGAGCCTTAGTTGACATTGCTAGCTCCATTGTAGTAGCAAGCAATCAAAAGTTCATACAATTCTCATGTAGCACTGATTCTGATTTCAGTTCTAGTTTACTTTTAAAAAAGCTCTTTATTTCTGGTGTGATACTGTACATCTAATTAATTACTAGTGATGTTTCCCAATATTTTTTTTCTAATGTTTATTTATAATAAATTCGGAGGGGTAAAAAATGGCTGGCATATATTATTGTCTTATGATGAGCAGGGTGAAACTGAGTACCAACAATTAGAACATCATTGCCTCAACAGCTGTGCATACTAATACTGCAATTCTAAGCAAACATTAAATTCCCTTGGGTAGCTGCCAGCAAATCCTGGAAGTGCTTAGTCTTCTTACATCTTTCCCCATGAATTAGAGGTTCCTTAGCTCCTGAGGCAATTCTGCCTCTGACCATGCATGAGTTTGGGCAAGCTTGAGCATCTTAACATCTCTCTCATCTAATTCCAATTTGGATCCAGCAGCAAGTATTCCTTGCTTTGTTGCCCTAACCTGATTTACACTGCAGTAAGGGAGGCTGTCTTAAAAGAATTGCTGTCTGGAATATTTACATTTGTCAATAAAACTTCCTCATGTAACAAGTTTTTTCAATCACTACTATGAGGCTCTTGGAGAGGAGTGTGCGAGTGTGAGTGTGTGTGAGGTGAAAACAAACTTCCAAGGGATTCACTGGAAACTAACCTCCAGCTAACCACACTGTTGTTTACAAGGAGATTCCTGTCTACAAGGCAGTTGATGAGGATGATAAATTACCTGATATGAATGATGCAAGGAGGGAGTGTTTGTCACTCAGAGAGGGAGGTTAGCTTACTCAGCCTGAAGACAGTTTCTGTGCTACCTGTGCCTAAACTGAAAGACACTGTCTTTTACTAATATGGCCACTGGGTAGGTAGGACTCTTAGAAAGGCCATAGATTACAGCAATTCAGCTGTAAAATTTAAAAACAATTTAGCTACTTAAATAATAAATACACACATAAAGAAATACAGTGAGAAAAACCCCACATAAAACTTTCAAATTTTTGCTATCTGCCTATGTATGAGCCTTCAGATCATTAAAATCATCTCTTATACACATTGAGTGTTTTAATACATATCAAATAAGAAGAATATTTAAAATAAAATATTACCCTTCTTTCTAGCAGCCTTAAAATCTAGGTTTTTAATTCTAACAGAAATATATGAAGCAAGAGCAGCTTTACTTATGATGATTGTTTGTTATTTTCCTCAATACAATTACAGAAATCATTAAAGCAAATGCATTTATTCCCTTGTCTAGGAAGCTCCTTGAGATTTTTTTTTCTACTTCGAGAATTTTCTTTTCAATTTGACAGGGTCTGCAGCTGTGCTGCTTTGCAATTGCTGCACAAATATCCAAAGACTCCACTATTAGAAAATTAAACAAAATTAATCTGTCATAAGGGCTTCCTGTTAACTCTACAATGCTCTCTGGAGCCTATTATGTCATGTAAGTTGCTGTGAATGATGGATTCAAACATAATGATTGTGGAACACGGGGAATAAAAATGTTGACATTCAGTCTTCCCATATGAATACAAGAACTTTTTTGTCATGTTTGTGTACTTAAATTCTCTTTGTGCAGACTAGCCTTTATAAGATTTATTCACACCATAGAAATCCTTGTTTCATATTGACTTTCCCTGAGGTTTTAATAATATAGCATTTTATGTTACAGGAGGGTTTGGCATTAAGTAAAAAAAATATCCTGAACTTTGTAAGATACAATGATGAATAACAAATAGCGAAGCTTACAGAGATATAAGGAGTTTACATATGGCATGATGAAAATTGTCTAGAATACTTAAACCCCCATATAACAGAAAGGTAAGAAACTAGCATGCTTTGTGGCAAGAGTAGCAATACCCTGAAGTTCCATGAATTGGTTTTTCATTACCTAATACAGAAGAGTATAATCCATTACCTGACAAAAAGTTAAAGTAGTCAATGCTTGGCGGTTCATTTTTTTCATGTTAAAAAATAATCACAGAGCTTTTTCACCAAAAACCCCCACCCATCCACTCATGGACCCCTGAATAATGGGTTTTATTCGTTGGTTTTCCAACGGAAAGCAACTTACTTACGCTATCTTACTGTGAACTCCCAGGGTCATTTCAATAATTTATAAAACAAAAGGAAGAAACAGAGGCAAATACTGGTGTTCTTTTCTTCCTATCACTGACTGTATTCAACAATAAAATTTCTAGTATTTCATCCAGGCTATTTGACCGACCACAAATCTGCTCAAATCTCTCCATACTCTTTTATGTGTGTGTGTGTGTGTGTGTTGTGGCTTTTTCTTTATTCAATTTCGTATCTGCTTTCAATGCTTCTATATATACATTTATGTGCATTTTTATTATGACATTTATTGATTTGGGGATTTCATAAATTGTTTCAGTTTAGGATAATATACATTTAGTAAGACACATAGTACACTACACTGGATATCAAGAAAGATTTATACCTGTCTTGAACTCCTGTTCAGTTTTTTTCAGTTTATTGAGATCCTCATTTTTTTATCTAGAAAAGACCCCAGTGTGTAAGAAGTATAGAGAAAAACTAGGATAAACAGAAACTTATTCAATGGAAACATAAAGCTTAACAGTAAGAGGGATGGCAGACATTTCTAGAGTGTTTTGTATAATCAGATTAATATTTTGATTTCTCCTCTGGGAAACTAAAATGGTAATTTAAAATTTTTCACTAATATATCTGAGTGATTTTAATATCCTAGAATTTTCTTCTTTATAAAAAAAATAATTCAGAATTAATACTTTTAATGAATTGTCAAACTTATATTGATTACAATTTAAACAAATTATTTTTACCAAATATGTATACTGTGTAATCGATTTATGCAGATTTGAAAACAAGTATTGTAATGTCCTAAATTTACTCCTACAGCAGGTCGGCCAAGTCAACGTCACCTGGTATTTGTCTTTTCTCCTGAAGTCCACATAGTGGCCTTCTGAGACTAAGGTGCAATTTGTTAGGTTTTTTGCATTCAAAATGAATTTTGCATTCATCCGAAAAAGTGGAAGGCAGTGTCTCAGTTTATCAGAGAAGTATGTTTATACCAGGAAACAGGATACATTGCCTGTAGTGCATCCTGGAGTGCAAAAAGAGGACATATGAAAAAATTACCTCCTCAGAATTTCCAGGGGAGAACTGAATGAGAATGAATGGCAGTGTTCTGGGAAAGTTTGAGAATTTGTGTTCAGCTGTTTTTTAGTTTGTTTCTTTTTCTAGTGATCTGTTATCACTCGTAAAAGCATTGATATATTCGGATGGTCAAAAGCCTTTTAGCAACTAGCATTTAGCATTTAGATTTTATGTGTCTCCTAAAATGTGTGAAGCAGTAAATTTACACATGCACTGGATTTTTTTTGGAAAAGACTAACGACGGGATTCCTCATCTCTAATCCTTCAGAAGATGATTCATAATACTAGAAAGAGATCTGTACTCAGACAGCTGTTCTCCTGCCAGAATCTTGAAAATACCAGTAGTTCCCCACAGCAAAGTGCTGAGGGAGCAACAGAAAGTGTTTAACCAGATCCTGTCACACACTGTCCAAATAAATGTAATTACGTTTTTGAGGCTTCTCGTAATTTTGCCATCTAGACACAACTATTCAAAACTAGACAATGTAATTATGAGTAGATGACAAATAAACTGTAATTTAAACATACAAGGAAGGTGAAATTTGTCTTTTTTCTTTTCTCAGTACGATGCTCTTTAAAATTCTATACAGAAGAATATTGCAACAAGGTCTCAGAGTAGAGATGACACACAATATCTTTACCTATTTCTAAAATTTTGTCTGCTCTGAGTTCCTAATTCATTTCAAGGAAAGAGAGTGCATTTCACAAATCTCTGCTTTAACTCAGGTTCATCATGAAGCGCTGAATCTAGAGCATCAATTTAGGCCTCTATATTTGCACCAGAAGGGAAAAGAAAAATAAATCTAATGTTTTGTCCACACAATGAAGGAAAAAAAAAAAAAAAGTATTATATATGTAACTGAGATTCCCTTAAAGAAAGTTTGCCCCATAAATTTCAAAATTAAATTTACCAAAATCTCCATTAAAATTATTTTCTAAGATACTATCCATAACAAATGACTAGTCAGAATCAAAGCCTTGAGATCAGAAGTGCATTCCTGTAATGCTCAAACAAAATCTTATTTCATATTCCTCTGGCTGATTAGTTACTAATTACTGTATCAGAACGTTTCAAGGTTAATGTAATACAGAGATGGAAAGAGCCTGAAACTAAAGGGGAAGAAGAATGAATCTCTCCAATCAAATATTAGTCACACTGAACGATATAGCAGGTGTTGACTACAGAAAGCTTTCATATTCTGTAACTAGATGGCCTCAATTGCACAAACATAGCTGCCTGTGCCCATGTAGAATATGTGACATGTATTTAGCATACACTGCTAAATGAGAAAGTGCAACAGAATGAGATCAAGCAATGTTCTTGGATGTCCTACACTTAAAGGAACATATGCAGTAAATCAGTATGCTCCATGTGCCTTGGCCCTCCTATACTGACCACAAGACCACACTTTGCAGAACACATTGATCTGCACAAAACTAATTAATCTCAGCAGACCAAATTCCTACTGGTATACAAAAATCCTTCAAAATACTCTGACAAAACATTATTTAAAGTGGTGCTAGCACTCCTATCCTTGACTAAAAAGTGTGTGTGCTGGTCTAGTGGTTGTTTATATCCTCTGAACCGGATGAGCTCATCTTTTCAGTTCCATCTTCTACCTGTTCCTTCTAACCCAATTTAACTTACATTAACCAGTGTTTACTCTTAAAAAATGGAAAGACATCTCAAAAGCATGGTGAAATGGTATAAATAATATATGCATCAAGTTTTGAAAAAGCTGCAGTTGAAAAGCATGTCAGAGTTAACTGAATACAAACACAAGAAATTAAGATGCTGTCAGAAAACAAACAAACAAACCCTCATGTTGAAAAGGAGAGTAGAAACACAAGGGGATTATGCATGGACTGAATCTATTTGAAATGGAAGAAAGAAGTCCACAAAGAATGCAAAGAAATATTATTCAAGGTTGCTGAAAATAGAAATGTCATTCCTTTATGACACACTTATCAGTTAGACTGGACAGAATAAATAAGTGGTAATAAATAATACATAACAAATATTCACGTCTTATTCTGTAATAATAGTGAGAGGGTTTTTTTTCCTAAAACTTCAACATTATAATTTTCCTGAGAAATGTTTGCTGTCAATATAAAATCCTGTTTATGTGTTTTAAGTCCTCTGGTATATATACAGAACATTTCAACAAAAAAGGTTACCTCATAAGTAAGTGAACATCAAATGAAGGAGAAAACAAGAAACTTTTTACTTGGCTTTTATAATCTGTAGGTTAAATAATTAAAATGAGATCTTTATAAGGTCATGCTTAGAGGTCTTTCCTGTAAGAGGTCCACAGTTACTTCTGGAAGTCACGTAAATGAGTATTAATGTACATTCCTGTATTTATTGTAAGGTAAGATTTAATGAGTTTTTAGCAGAGGGCTGAAATTTTCTGTTTTAGTGGAATTTGTTTAAGAATGGAACTATATGCTTTACTGATGTTAATTTACCCTTTGAGAATTTCAAAATCTTGATTCTCTTCGCTAAATGAACAAGTGTTTATTTTACTGTGATAATCGTGGACACTCAGTTGAAACTAACTATAATTTTAAAAAAGCATAAAGTGTTTAAGTCATGCATTTTTAAAGCCTGCTTTCTGGTTAATGAAGAAGTAATATTCATGAGGCTAATTTTATTTCTTAAGACATAATTTTGCTCCAGACCGTAAGGAGCACGGAATGCATACCAGGTACCAAAGCACAAATTTCAAGTATATGCACATCAGAGATATATCTCAGAATGTGGTGCACAGGAGCACAGGCATGGGGTGGTGATAAAAGATAGAGCATAGGAGACATCACAAATGTGAGCAATTCACTCATACAGAAGTTCTGACAAGGAGCTGGTCAAAAATGCTTTCAGGAGTGCAAAAGTGAACAAAAGCGAACAAAAGTGAATAAAGTGTCTGACATATGTAAAAGGCACTACAAATTGTTCATGTGGGTTAATGAAGAGCTTTAGACCAGTGATGAAAAGCCAAGGCACAGAAGGGTATTAAAGAGAAGAATAACCCCAGGTGAATCCTAGACTGAAAAAGAAGAAACTGTTGGCATAACCAGCACATCTCTCTGGCTGGAGAACTGCAGGTGCTAAATGTTATCCTGTCCCCTCCCTCCCCACATACATTAAAATGAAGCCACCAGCCTCAAGGTCCAGAGGAGCAGAAGAGGGTGAGCAGAGCAGCAGGGGCACGGCTAGAAGCAAAGTGCGGATAAACCAATTTTAACTGTTTGGGGTTTTTTTCATGGAACAATTAGCTCTGAACTAACAGGAGCTGGTATTTCTACTCATGAAATGAAAAAAACCAGGTGTTTTGCAGTGAGCATATTTTAAATGCAATAAAAAAATGTGGTGGCTAATTTTTGGTATCTTTCTTTAATTACTTTGTTTACAGAACACTTGGTTTAAAGAACTGCATAAGCCTGTAAGGAATCCTAATCACTTAATATTCCTAAGTATTCTTATTAACTCAAAGAAAGAGGGAAAAGATTTTTTTGCCTTTCATTTATTTTTTTAATGGTAAGAAATGCAGTCTTCAGAGAGTTAAGTAATATTATTGACAGTAATCAAAATAGAGTTATATATGTAATATTTAATTTTATTAAATGTAATTAATTTAATGAGTGTATGTATCAGAAATCTCCAAACCCCCTCAGCAATAGATAAGCACTGTGTGAGGTTGAAGATATATTGATTTAAAGAAACATGGGTATTCTATATTCTTGTAATTTACCTTTTTGTTTAGCAATGGAAATACTTGGCAATAGAACCAGCTCTTCTTATCCAATACAGTGTTTTTTGTCATCCAGATGGTATGTACTTACTGTAAAGAAGAGAAATATTGGGACTTTTATATGCTCTGAAATTCACATTTCTATTTTTTCACTTGCTGTCTTGTGTTACTAAGTGAACTCCCTCTGTTTTTTCCTTTCCCTTTCTCAGAGGTTGTATACTGCAGGCCTACAGAAAAAATCTACATAATTGCCCTCTGAGATTATTTCTGCTGAGATGACTTCTCAGTACTTAAGACCCTTCTGGAAAACAGCAGCACTTGAAAGCTTCTGTGTCATCTTGGTGGGCTAAATATAAACAGAGATGAGAAACACTGTGTTCATTAACATGTTCTGTGCTAACAGTCAGACACTTTCCCTCTACTATTGTTATTATTATTATTGTAACTTTTATTATCTCTGGCATTGCCATTTATAGTCCTGCATTTTCACTCTAAGGTATCAGCAGTGTTTCAAACTTTGAAACAGGTTCAGCAAAACTTAAATATTTTTGCTGTTTTGGGCAGAGCAGAGTTGGGTTTATCTTGCTTTTTGGCTTTGTCTGTTTGGGGTTTTTTTGGTTGGTTGGGTTTTTTTTGTTTGTTTTGTTTTTGTTGTTGTTGTTGTTGTTTTGGTGTTGTTGTTGTTGTTGTTGCATTTTTTAAGAGTGGGCAAACATTCAATTTGCCAGTCAAAAGTTAAAGGGCTTATAAAAGCAACAGTTGAAAAATAAATACAAACATTTCATTTGTTTGCAAATAAAGCAAAGCCATTTGAAGATTCCTTCACTGTCCAAAGTTCAAAAAAGCAGACTGTGAGGAGCTAATTCAGTTTTGTTATGCCTCAACAATGGTTGTCAGAGGCATGTGGAGGAGGGGTGCACATGTGCCACATGCAGAAGGTAGCTAGAAGAAACCTCATCTCTGGGGGGACTTCGCCTGGCAACACCCCACATGAGGCAGGCAGCAGGGGACACTGCGCGGGGACGTCTCCAGTCAGGTCGCAAGGAGGTCTCTCCATCAATGGACGGCACAGGAAAGTTGGACGAGCACAGGAAAGTTGGACGGGGCCAATGCTTCCCTGTCCTCGGGCGGACTTTGGGAGGGGCCGGGGGGTATAAAATCCAACTGCGTCGGGGCTCGCTACTGCTCGCTCGGGGGGGTTCGCTGCTGTTTGCTGCTCCTGCTCGCTCGCTCCCTCCTTTGCCCTGGCCCCAGCCTGCCTTCTGGCTCTCCTGCCCTCACTGGCTCGCCCTCGCACCTGTCCTGCCTTCCTGTGCCCCTGACCGCCGCCTTGCCTCTTCGCCCCACGTCCTCTTCTGGGCTGGCAGCTTCCTTCCCTGCTGCCCCGCTGCAGCCGCCCCGATCCCGCCGCTCGCCGTGACCCTGTCCAGGCTCCTGCTCCTCCCGTCCGAGCGCCCGCTCACCGCGTGTCCGGGGCCGTCGCCGTGAGAGCCGCGCCCCGCCGGGCGCCGCGCAGGCCCCGCCAGAGCCGGCCCGTGCGCAGGGCGGCAGCGAGCACAGCCCTGCCGGGACAGCGACAGCGCTGCCGGCCTCGCTGCGGGTAACGCCCTCTTCTGCTCGCGGTCCCCTCTCTCTCCTCTCCCCCAGTCCTCTGCCATTTTCCTTTTCTTCTTTGCTGTCTCCCCTAGCCGCCTTTTTGCTCGGGCAACTCCTTTTCCTTCTCCTTTTGTTATCAATAAACAGTTCTCAGATACAACGTTTGCCTCCTTTGGCTTCATTTCGTTCCCGACCATCCATTTTTAAAAGAACTCCTCGCAGTTCCCCACAGTGGAACAGGACACAGACAAATAAATTTAATTCCATTATTAATACTTATGACGGTGGTGTGGGAGCACATCCACTTCTACTATACAATTTACAGCAGTATCTATGAGACTTTTGCTAAGAAGGAAACCTAATGTGTTAAGTGTCTCCCAACTGATAATAGGACAGCCCTGATGGATAATCTACTGCAACCTGCTCAAATTTTTTCTTAAGTCTAATTTTACCCCCATTCATTTTCCCACAAGACTTAAACATTTTTCAGGCCTACTTGTCACTTGTCTTTTCTTCAAATATCTTTGTTACTGGATAAATCATCATTGGAGACAATATTATTTAATTTAATCCTCAATCTTATTATACTGTTTATAAACCATGGACACAGGAAATTTGGAAAAAAAAAAAAGGATTTACTTTCTCTAGGAAAAAAGTATATATAATGCATAATTATAATCTACATGAATGAAGAAGCTTTCTTAGACTAGATGACCTTTTTGGGATGAAGGTGACTTTTTCAACTGCATGTACTTCTGTCTCCAGAAACAATTTAAAGCCTTTATAGTCTCCCTATGGGGTTTTCAGGACTCTACCACAAAATCTTTTGTGAGCCTTTTAATTATGTACAGAAGGTCACCCACTTCCTAAAGCCCAAGAATGTCATATATGTTGTCTTATCACAGTTCACAAAACCCCCCAAAGAATGTAGCTTATCTCAGGAACTAGAGTGGCTTAAAAATAATATTCAGACAAAACTTGTGTCTTCAGTCGTGAAGCCTGAGCAGCATATTTGAACAAGTCATTATGCTCTAGTGTTCCTATAGCTACCAATTGTCTCAGGTAGTCTTTTCAATCTGCACAGAAAAAAAAAACTGCTTTGGGAAACGGCACCAATACTGGTGGTGGAAGGGTTTATTTTATTATTTATTTTTCATTTCTAGTCTTTAAACATTGTAGGCTTGACTGATTGATAGTTTTATGGGAGACTATTGTAATATGAATAAAAGAATAATGTAAGGGAGGACAAGGCACTCGTGAGTCCTCCAATGTTGTTGCTCTGACATTAAAAAATGTGTTCTAAGACAACTTCAAAAGTTTACTCTAACAATTGTATTTATCCACCATGCCTCTAAAAGGCTCTTAAAAAGGTTAAATTTGTCAGATATTTGAATCCAAACCACAGACATGATGTAACTTCTCTTGTGCCCCAACGGAGTAAGCAAAGTGTGATGAATTTCAGGATCCAGAAGACAGGGAGTGTACCCAGTGCGTGTTCAGGTATTCGATACTCTGTGGATTCCAAGTGCATATTAACACAAATATGTCTTAGGATGCATCCAACAGAAACTCTGTTAATTACAATCACAGTGAGAGAACATTTTGACAGCAATGTATTTGCAGACACCCAACCTCTGTACTGTTTCAGAAAAAAGGGGAAAGAAATGAAGAAAATCAATTATTTCAATGTTAGTAATGCAAGGAACTTAAAAAATGCTCCTTCACTCAAAAAGCACTAAGGCATAGGGAGGACCACCCATATCTAGAAATTTATTTTACCTCTTTCTCACATTCATTGTCATTTATATTCAGAGTACCTAGTGGCAGCACCAAGTGCATTTCACACTTTAAGAAAGCAAAGCTACTGTTATTCAAGTTCATTGGCATCTTACAGAACCCTATAAAGATAGAAGCAAATCCAGAGAGGTGAGACAAAAAAAAATCTATTTGAATTCCCTGTAATTTCAATGGAAAAAGCAGCTCCCAAGCTCCTTGGGTGTAGCATTTTTCATTGGTATTGACAAGCCTAGCCCATTTTTCATCATCTTTACATCTCTTGTTCTCTTTCCCTCTAACGCTTTCCCCCAGCTCCCTTGGACATTAGGCTCAATATTCTTATAGCAGAAACAGTAATTCCAGAAATTTCAGTGTAATGCCAATGTGTTACCATAGAATCACAGAATGGTTTGGTTTAGAAGGGACCTCAACAATCATCAAGTTCCAATCACCCCATTCTGGGCAGGGACACCTTCAAGTAGACCATGTTCCTCAAAGCCCCATCCAGCCTGGCCTTGAACCCTCCCAGGGATGGGGCATTCACAGGTTCCCTGGGCAACCTGTTCTGGTGCCTCACCACCCTCGCAGTAAAGAATTTCTTCCTAATATCCAATCTACTCTCTTTCAGTTTAAAGCCATCCCCCCTTGTCCTATCACTACATCCCTCTCCAGCTTTCTTGTAGGATCTTTTTGTGTGCTGGAACGCTGCTGGTAAGGTCTCCCTTGAGCCTTCTCTTCTCTGGGCTAACAGCCTCAGTTCTCTCAGGCTGCCTTCACAGGAGAGGTGCTCCAGCCCTCTGATTAACTTAATGGCTCTCCTCTGGACTCACTCCAACAGGTCCATGTCCTTCCTATGTTAGGGCCTCCGGTTGCAGCACTCCAGGTGGGGTCTCACCAGTGTAGAGCAGAGGATCAGAATCCCCTCCCTTGCCCTGCTGCCCACGTTGCTTTGGATGCAGCCCAGAATATGTTTGGCTTCCTGGGCCGCAAGTGCACATTGATGGGTCATGCCCAGCCTCTCACCCACCAGCACTCTCCAGTCCTTTTCCTCATGAATAATCTCAGCTCCTTCATCCTCTATGCTGTATTTGTGTTTGCTCTGATCCATGTGCAGGACTTTATGTTTGGTCTTGTTAAATTACAGACAACTACCTGTACCTTAACAGTGAAAATCTCTGTGTTTTTCAGAGGACAGTTTAGGGAAAGCATGCGAGATTACAATTCTTGTGCACTGGTAACAGCAGAACTTTCTCCTACGGGAGCTAAGAACAATACACTTATGCAATTTACTGTGAGGAAGGGGATTAACTAGATGTCCTCTAATGTAATTTCCACATCTATTTTCCATTATTTATTACCTTTCCTCACCTCACTGCCACCAGGAAAGAGCTTGCCTTTCCCCAGGGCACATTAATTAAATGCATCAGACTCCCGCAGCACAAACAGGTCAGCTGCAACACATACAACGTAATCACATTCACCAAGCCACCACTTCAGAGAAACTGTCTGAGTTGCAAAGAGTATCCAAAAGCTTAAAAACCTGGCTGCAAGTGGCAGGGCATGTGAAGCATTCAAGGCTATCTTTCAAAGGAAGCTTTTTTTTGTTAGAGTTGTGTATTTGCCTTTTTACTGAATGGGCTCCTTCCCTAAATTTGCCAGTTATTTTCTGCTGGAGATTATAATGTCCACTTGGTGGTAATTATGAATGTTAGCCTGAGGAAGGCACAAGGATTAAAATGTGTAAATATGCATAAAAATTCCCTCTGTACACCCTGGTCAACAATGTTCCATGCATTAGCAGGCTTTACCTAAGGGAGATATGCTGTATGGTTTTTTGCTTTTTTAATCCAATTTATTGCCCCCCTTCCTCCAATAAAATATATTTTTGGCAAATATAGAAACTGGTAAAAAAAAATTATGGCTTACAGTAGTGAGTGAAAATTATATATATGATTTACTGTCACTGCAGTTCAGGCTTCCCAGTCTCAGAAAGCCCTTTAGCTGTATTCACATTCTTAGTAACCCAAATATACATACTCACACCCACACAAATTACTCTTTTACACAATGTAAAAGATATGGAGAAACAAAACAGAGCATTAACACACCCACTATAATTTTCTCTCCCACACTTGGGAATTCTCAGTAAGAGAAAATCCCAGACCCACATTCTTTTTTCAGCACTCAATGCCCTGAGTCCTCAAGCTGTGGCATAAGAGAAAGCTTCTTCAGCTATTAGCCCTTTCAAGCTATAACAATCTCTGTTGTAACTATAATGATTCAAGACAATTTGAAGGTACATGTTGCTGGATCTTGTATCTTAAAGAAATTAAGGCAAAGAACAAAAATATAGGAAAATACAAAATAAAAATCATTGTATACTCTTAAAGGTGCAAAGCCCTAGAAAGCTATAAAGTAAGTTTATATTAGCTTGAAAAATTTCAGCACTCTTCTCATATGTATATTCACAGATTATTTTCACCAACCTCCCTTCTCAGAAAGACATTCTCTCATTCAGAATTCAAACTACCAGGAGTCTGCTATTTCCCTGCATTATAGAAAGTTATTTAAGGGTTTAAATATTTTTTCTTTTATGTATCTGACCTCTGGAGCTGGAAAGGCAAGAGCTAATGGTAAGCACTATAATACTGAAACTTGTTTCTTTAATGGTGGTCTGCAGCCCATTTGGAAAAAAAAAAAAAAACGTAATTGGTGAAATGTTATTAAAATTATAATGTGATTTTATATTGAAGAGACTATTTTCCCAGTATTAGTTTTGCCCCAATATGCTCATTTTAGTAAACTTTTTTTGGTTACAAATTAGCATAAATCACTTTCTACTACTGTTGCATTTTCCTCAGGTTGGTGCAGTATTTGCACATAAGATGCACTAATTGCCCCTTCTTCTCCATACAGCACCAAAAAGGGTAGAGGTGAAAAATACAAATAACACTTTCTTTCTTTCACTCATCTTAGTCTCTTTGTCGTTTGCTTTCCCAACATATCTGTGCTGTTACTGAAGTTCACTACCAGTTCTGACATGTTCCTGATCACAATATCATTAATTAAATAAAATCTCCGTTTTAAATTCATGCCTTACTCATCCTCAGAACCCAGCAAACATGACATTATGATTCAGCCTGATGTCTAATATAAACTGGAGAACAGCCTTTTACATGGTTGGACGTGAAATCTATCTAAAATATCACTTAATAGTGTAAAAGACGAAGATAGGATAGAGAAGTAAAGATCCTGTTTTTTGAGGGGGGAGTTTATTCAGGATTTCTGTATAAAAATGAAACCAACATATTCTTTAGCAGTCTCAAAATTATAGCATCCTAAACATGGCTATTCACCTTCTTAAATCATCAGGGGAAAGAAGTGAAGGAATGTTCTATGATAATTAAAATAAATTCATTCTAAAATGCAAATAAGCCGCCACCTTATAGCAGCTTGAGGAGCTAAATGCTAATACCTGTGGCCGACAGCAGCCCCATAAACTTTAAAGACCGAGATTTAAGCGAGTGAACACATGTGCTTGTTTTTCATGAAAGTTTCTCTAGATGGAGCTCTAGGTCAAACATCCTTGCAGTTACCTTAAATCGTGGTAATTTTGGAATTTGTTTTAATATTCTCAGTTTACTACATCTGTTGCTATAAAATGAGGTGCAGAAACTGTACTGAATTTATTTTTTTGTCACTTTATATTCACTGATTACGTAAAAACGCAGTTGTCATGAATGATGAAAGGATTAAATACAAAATCAGAGAAGCTGTCAACCTAACAGGACTGCTGCTGCAGTTTAATGGCATATACAGACATATCAAGATTCGTCATGGTTCACATTTTAGTTAGCTGTGCCATAATGCTTCTGCCCTGATGTCTTGTTAAATAGTAATTCACAAAGTTAATAAAAAATCAATTCTTCAAGACATATTCAAATTATTGATCTGTCTTAATTGTGCATAACCTTATAGACCGTAAAAAAATATGACAAAAAAGATGACAAATGTCAAATTAATTTTTTTAGTTAGCATATATGTATAAAACCATGGCATACAGTGATTTTTCAGGAAAGACTGTTAACAACAACATCTTTTTAATTAAGTCTCAAAAATAATAGTCAGAAATCAAGTAATTAATTATTTGTTTGTTTGTTTGTTAATTGGTTTCTTTTTTATCTCTCTGCCTTCCTAAAAAAAGAAGCTTTGCTTAATAGAAACTTTCTCTTAGAGTTTAGAGAGCTCCCTGGTTTTAGGATGCTGCTGGGCTTTGGAGGTTCTATTTTGTTTCATGGAGAACTCCTAGACCCTAAAAATCAAAAATAAATTAAAAAACTTATCATTCTGTATTTTTTTTACAGTGTTTAACACAGCTATGAACTTGTCTTTCATTCAGAATGACATAAAACATTATATTCTTGGAAAGTTTCTGTAGCAACAAGGCAGGGGGAAATAATATTATCACAGATATCAGCTACCATTGAAAAAAGAATCCAAAAAACCCACTCTGGGTGGGAGAGAAAGTGAAGTGCAGTATTGTACTATCCACGGTGCATAAAAATCAGCACGTTTACACGACTAGTAGCTCACATTTTCTCCTAAAAATGTTGTCTTTTCATTGATTCTTGAAATCTGGCTTCTTAAAGCAACCTACTTCAACTTTTTGGGTCAGGCTATTAGGTAAAGACACTTGCTGGATCTGTTGTATTTGCTTCTTTTTTTTTTTTTTTTTGTCTCTGAGAGATGAGAGAAATGAGAGAGAATGAAAATCACTTTGCTGTATGAAATAATTATTTTGCTGCTGTGTAAAATTGAGTCCCTGCTGAGTCCTTGGTCTAACTGTTATACAGTGTGCTTCTGCCACACGAAGCCCTAGAAAAAATAAGTAACTTACTACTATATTCCTGGAACATTTCTCAACACAGAAATGAGATGAGATGTGTGACTGAGGTCTGAATAAACCTCAAGTGCTGAAGTTTGTAGGTACTTTATATATTTATACACTTTAAAAAAAAAAAAAATCATGTGAAGAAAACAGCCACAACAAAGCAGGGGAGACAGGGCTCTTTAGTTTGTTCAGTTTTGGTTTAAGTCAGTCAAGGGTAGTGTATTACAATGCTTTCACCCTCATAGCTGAGTACTCCAGAGCTCAGAATGCATCCTCAGGCCCTCTCAGTGCTTGGGAAAATTGGCACAATCAGGAGTTACTGAGAAACTTCCAGGTCAGCATGGACAACAATAACAAGATGACTCTAAGTCCCAAAAGAATTACACAGGATGGCAAAATGCCCCAAATTGTAAACCTTACTTTAAAAAAGGTTGAAATACTTAGCTCTCACATGTTCTCTTCTGCATGGAAGGTTATTCCTTCATATCTCATACTGACTACTTCCCAAGACTAAATGAATAAGAGCTAATTGAAATCAATAAAAACTAAACCTATACACAGGAAATGCAGAAGGCATACTGGGGAAAGACATATGAAAATGGGAGTACTTATTCTCAGGTGAATATCTTAGTCACTTCAGTGTGAAGTTATAATTTTTCTCTGCTTTTGTGGATCTTGACTTCTTCCATGCAGTATCACAGCTTTATCAGGACCAGTGGAAAGTAACCCTCTCAAGCATGAGTGCTATGAGCTGCGAGCCCAGTGCTAAGTTAAAAGATGAGAATTTGAATTTGTACTTTCAGGCAGGAAAAAACATTTATCTTTCTTTCACCACTTTTTTTTGTTTGAGATCTGTTGTAAAGTATTTGAACCTTGATAGTGTGCCCCAACCAAACCATTTTTAGTTATTTTTACCAGCGCCCTCAGAGTGGGACCAGGCTGGAATTACCCTCACTGGCTTCACCTGGCCTTTCCACCTTCAGCTGCAGCACATCAGCCCCAAGTGGGTTTTTAAGCTCCAGTCTGAAGGCTTGAGGTGAAAGATAGGACAGATTTATATCTGTTCTTTGCTGGCTTGTTTGGATTTCCTGGACTAATTTGACTGCTGATCACTGGATTGGTTTTGTTGCTATCATCATCTGGATTCTGCTTGCCTGGATCAGGAGTCCCACCTGTTAGAGCCCTCAGTAATTCATCAAGGATGGAAAGGTAAACTGTGCTAAGTTGGAAAAAAAAATTGAGAAAGAAGTAGCTGAAAAACTAGATACCAAGACAGCAAGGAATAGATAAAAAAGGACTGTGCTGCACTAGATTAAAACCAATCATATCATCAGAAAAGTGTGTGCAGAGATCATGGACAAAATAGAGAAACCAATCAAGTAATGTGAGATCTCATGCACAGCAGGTGTAAAATGTATATGTATTGTATTATGGATAAGTTGTAAAATGTAGAAGTAGAGTATTATGTATAAGTAAGTAAAATGCATAAGTACTGTGTTATGTAGAAGTTGTAGAAGGTGTAAGTAAGAAAATGTGTAAGTAGAGTGATATGTGTAAGTAGTTTAAGATAAGCAAGTGAAATGTATAAGTAGGTAGAATGTATAAGTAAGGTATTATGTCAAAGCTGGGAGATGTGTGAACACAGGGGTATTTTAAACAATAAGAAGCTTCTGTGTAATGATATTGATTTGTTGATCAGAAGGCGTGAGTTCCTGCAGAGATACAGGTTGGAAAGAATATACAGTGTGAGTTTAAAAATGCATTGAAATCTTTGGTTTAAGCTTTGTTTTTTAGTTATGTATTACATGTGATGAGAGAACTGATAGCACACAGAAACTTTTCAAATCCTTCTATTAATCAAAAGCAGAAAGGATTAAACCGCTTTGGAGGTGAAATCAAGTGCTGTAAACCTAAAAAGGCCCTGAATAACTAAGTCATCACAGGAAGTAGGGATAGGTGAAGCACATGAAAGAATGGCTTGAAAAAAATACATCTGCAATAGATAAAAACTTCTAAAACAAGAGCAGCTGTGATTTTTTTTTTTTTTTTTTTTCCTTCATCTCCTCTAAATTGATGAGTACTCAACACACAATTCTTTGTCCTGTAAGAGAATCTTTCTAACAAAAATCACAATGCTGTGGTTGGGGTTCAGTTTGTCTTTTCAGGTACAAAACCACATGAATTAAGCACATAGTAAATTTCCAGCCAGCTGGGGCACCACCTACAAAATTCAGTAGCTGTCTGTCATGTAAAAACAGAGACACTTCAAAGGAACGATGACTACAACAACAACAACAAATATGCACACACCCTAAGCCATCAGTGAGCAATAGGTCTACACTATTCACAGATGAAGTTTTATTGTTCTGGCTTTAGTGGGCTCAAGAGTAAAGGTGCACGTTTGAAATCTGTCTTTGCAGGCGAATCAGAAATATTTTCTGCATTTGACTTTTTACCACCATTATAGAAGTTTCCATGGCCAGTGATTTGCAGGTGTTCAACAGCACTGTAATTTTCAAGCAAAATAAAGCAAGGATGAAACATCAGATGTGTGTTCAAAGGTGAAGTTCTCTCTAATGTGCTCTCACTAACCACTGATGAGAGAGACAGATTGAATGGTACCAGGATTAATGAAAAGCTGTGCAATGTACAGAGAGATAGACTTTTCCAGCTCATGTTCTGAGGATTTGAACCTTCATGTAATATACATGATGTATATATTTGGTACGCAGGAATAAAAATATGGTCAGAACTCCTTAAAGGGGCAATTGGTCAACTGCCTAAGTAAAAAAATAGAAGTCTGGCTTGAGATAGCCCCCAAGGTTTGTGCTACTATACATAGATTAACATTCTGGTAGTATTTGTCTGACTCAAAGGACAATGGCAGCAATTAATTGGGTACAAGAGGGAATTGCTATATGCTCATGACTGAGATAATGATTTTTGGACAGACTATGAAGTGGATAACTTCAAAATTAATCAGTTTGAAACAAAAATCCATTTCAACATTAAGGGTATAAAAATTTTCCAGTGAGCTTTTAAATGGAATGGCAAATGTTGTACTGAGAGAATATGAGGGTATCTGTTTCAAGCCTATAATTCTGTAATACTTTCAACTACATATGAAAGATCACAGACTAAATCTGTCACAAGGCAATAGAATTATCCACATTTTCTTATATACAGGTTTATCTTAAACTTTCTTATTTATTCAGATACCCTTTCAAATCTTTATATTAGGTTTCCAA
Source organism: Corvus cornix cornix (assembly GCF_000738735.6). Classification (NCBI taxonomy): domain Eukaryota; kingdom Metazoa; phylum Chordata; class Aves; order Passeriformes; family Corvidae; genus Corvus; species Corvus cornix. The sequence continues at coordinate 71,987,144 of NC_046332.1, forward strand.
CAGATACTACCACAAAAAGACAACAGTTTAAAGATTGTTTATAATTTCTCAGTCTCCGAATTGAATAATTGAGTGCATAATATGTATTCACATTAAGACAAGACAGGCTTGATAATATTGCTTATGAAGTAGATTTTTTTCCTCCTCTGCTCCCTCTCCTCTAAAGTATCTATAGCTAACCAACATATCATTCCTTTGGATTTTTGACATTATAGATTGGAACCAAATGAAATCAATCAACAAGAGAGTCCACAAAACCCCAAAACACAAAGCAGTAATTCATTTAACTTTCTGTGATTCATAGCTGTTAAAGATATTTGTCCTTCCTAAAGGACAGTTGAAAATCAATAGAAGCCTTAGCAAGTTACATTTTTCGTTTCTGCTAAAGTAATGTACTACTTTCAATCACAGAGTGGTTGAGGTCCAAAGGGACCTGTGGAGGTCGTCTAGTTCAATCCCCCTGTTCAAAGCTAGGTCACCTGGAGCAGGTTTCTCCTGGGCCTCATCTGGTTGGGATTTGGATAATTCTAAGAATGGAAATTCCATAACCTCTCTTTGAAATCTATACTACTTTTCAATCATTCTCACGGTAAAGAAGAGCTCTTTACATTTAGGTGGAATTTATTTTAGGTTTGTGGCCATTGTCTCTTACAGGAGCATTACTGCTTGTTACTGGATACTACTGAAAAGAGTATGGCTTCATCTTTATTCCACCTGTCAGATGTTTATACACTTTGATAAACTCTCCCCTGAGCCTTTTCTTCTCACCCTCAACAGTCCCAGTTCTCAGCCTCTACTTGTTTGACAGATGCTTCATTTAAGGGGAAAGAATGGGAGAGTAAGTGCCACATACTTCCTACAGTGATCTTAGACAAAAAGAAAAAACAGAGGAAGAAAAAGAGCATAGATTTCAGATTAGGACATATTAAAACAACTAAAAGTAGGTGTCTTCCTTAGATGGCCTATATGTTAAAGCTCCCATCATCATTAGTGAAAATGTAGGACTTAATCCAATGTCCAGATATTAGCTCCCTTCAGTTTTCTGCTCTATTTAGGCAGTACATGTCAAAGAGCCAAGAATGGGATACTCTGTACTACAGAGATACAGTAAGATAAACATAGGCAAGGAAAGGCCTGAAGGAAGGTGAAAGATGGTCATTTTAGTATAATTAAGACAGCAAGGAGAATTATTCGCTTCTCGTTAAGGCAAGTATCAGAAAGTTGTTTCTGTTGCTTAGATTCTGTGTCTGAAAACCGGTGTCGTGGCTATTAACAAATTTATTCCTTTAGGTTGTTCTGATTTTAATGGAAGATATATTTTTTATTTTTGTTATTATCATCAGAGTATTTGTATATGTCTTAGTATCCCAGTTCAATAGAGTTAAAATACATCATTTGATTAAACTAGAGTGGCCAAAATATTACTAAAAATAAAACAGAGCTTGTAGGGAAAAATTAGATATTCATTCACTAAACACGTAGGGTTATTTCTTCTTTATTTTATTATTTTCTTTAATTTCCCTTGCAGTGCAGTCTATGTATTTTTTTCTCCACTTATCCATCAAAATAGAAATGTGTCATTGATAAACTTAAGACAAAAGCATGCAACATATAATGGCATTACAATCTAGAAAAAGATGATCACTCTTCTTGGAAGTATACAATATTTTTTAAAGGTTTGTACAGGTACAGTACATTTGACATGTTCACCACAATACTTGTTCTTGTATAATGGTGAGTAGTGATATGAAATGATGAATTACTTAACTTTCAGTGAATTTGGCTAAGAGCAGTCCTTTTAGTATATTTTTTCCAATAAAAAGTAAAGAAATTAAGTTCAGAGATAATATTGGCCATTTTAATAATCGCAGTAATAAAGAACTTGTTTTGAGTCACAAAAATATTTTCCTGTGGTATATTTAACATATTAGAAACAACAACTATATTTAGCAGATTTTGAAAAGGTGCTGGCTATCCTTTTTATTGCTAAATTCTCTTGAGAATTTGTCTCACAGTTAGTAGATTTACATAACTTTATTCTTTGTATTGGCTTAGGATATCATTACAGAAAACTTTTGTTAGTCTAATAAATTTCGATTGCTCATAAATCTTACCTGTTCACATTGTTGAAAACTACAATGCAGTAAAATATACAGGTTTGTAAACAACTACTTTATATCTGTCTGTTACTCAATAGACCTATTTATACCATTAAAGTGCTTTCTGCCACTTCATCTACTTTGTTAATCTCAGAACGGCCCAATTTATCTTTTCATTAGGTTTGCTTTTTTGCTTTAGTACTTAAATTACATGTTAAAATTATTATTTTTTTCACAAACTGAGTGCATGATTTGTGAGGTAGAGCATTCTTGACAAATTAATGCAGTTTTCTGTGGTTGTCTCTGAACATTTTATATGTTTATATTTTTAAGTCTTTCACCTAATATAGGCTTGAATTTACAAGACAAGGTAGTTTAAAGCAAAATAAAAGTAGTAAGCTAATGGCCAGTACTGTCAGGCTATAAAAAAAGTAACTAAAGGTTTTAGAAATAGAGTTGACACGATTCACAGATACATTATCAAGCATGTGTTACACAGATGATTGGAATTTCAGAGAAACATATTTAAAAACTGCAAGTCAGCAACATCCTGTTTACATTTCTAAGCTTTTTAAAATTTGTGGGGCTCTGAAAATTCCTCTCTTGTTTCTACTAAGAGTTTCTTCTTCAAACATAATTTTGCACTGAACAAATAAGAACAGCCCATTCTACATGTCAGTAACAGTCTAACCAGTTATTGATTATGGAAGTTAGGTTTGCTTCCTGGTTTTCTTTCTAATGAGTTATTGTGAATTTCATTCATTTTCATTCTAATGTGTAACTCCTAAACAATCTTTAAATCACTTTCCTCCTCACCTACCAGTGCAGTCATTCTGTGTACTTCATTCCACTGCACATATACAAAGAAGCATATCAGTATTTGACTAGATATAAACAATTCCAGAGCAACTGAATAATTTTCAGATATTTTTATAGGTACATTGTTATCCCCAGCAAATGCTAGATGGAACTTTGGTGAAGCATTCAGTGTTTTCCTTATGTTTTTGAAGGAGCATAAGACATGCAGGAAAGGACAGTTTTTCTGATTTCTGGTTCAGTGTTTTGGCCATGAGCACAGAACTGTGTGGTCCAACCATGCACAGAGCTCAGACTACGGAGTATTTCAGCTACAACGGATTTAGCTTTGTGTGAGCTAGTCTTAGGAAAGAAACAGACTAGTTTGGGCAGTTTCTTGGGTTATCGCAGCCTGACCTACTATTCTGTCTGGACAGTAGTCACTATCTTATATTCTTTTCAAAAAACTTAGGTAACTTTACTCTGTTACTGTACTGTCCAGTGCAGACAACCCTGAGGAAAAGTTGGGAGACCATCAGTAGAAATCTAGTCTACAAAGTAAACCCTAACTTTATGGACAGCGTTGTATTTTGTTTCTGCCCTTCATAGCTAGGGCAGGAAAAAGAACCCCACAATGTTTTCCTCAAGTCTTCCCCATTCTTCATACAGTTCCCTTTCCTCCTGCAGCCTGAACTGCCTGTATCTCTTCTGGAGATATCTCCACAGAGGTTTGCTACAGACAGGCAAACAGATTTATGGACTAATCACTGGATTTATGGACTATAATCAAAGTCTTATATTCTAAGCATTTTTGGACACAAGCTACTTGTTCTCAGCAATGTACAAACATGACACAATGGATGATAACTACAACTATATAAATAATCATAATAATAAGCACTGGGAGTGACTGTGATGAAGGATGTATAAATTTCTGTCAGCCAGAAATTAAATTTTCTGTGTTTAATAGTAGATTTCTCAACTTCTCCTCCAGTTCTGTTTCCAAATTGTGAGGTATGATACCCAAGAGGGTCACAGGAGGATTCAAAGAAGATTATAAAGTGTTTATACTAATTGAGTAGCATTAATTACCCAGCTGTTTCCAGCAATTAAAGGCAGTTAGCTGCTCCCAGGCTAATGGTACACTTGTAGACAATAATTTAGAACAGTTTCTTGTAGCACCTAAACAGCAGCCCTATGTTTTGAGAGGGAAAAGAGCAAGAGGTTTCACCTGACATTTTGTCTTCAAAAATGGAAGGAACTTAGAGGGACTTTTGTTAGCAAAAAACACAGGAAAAGGTGATCTGCTGCTGAGAAAAGTAATATTAGTAAAGTTACCTTTTCTAAAAATATGTATTTAGATGTGAAACTCTAGTCTAGCTTTGGTCACACCACTAATTTAAACCAGTTTGTAAAAGCAGCTTTCTTTGTACAAGCACATTCAGATCACAAAAGTCTTCTCTTTTTACTTCTCTTTTTAGAAAATACTTTACATTAAGTTTAACCTAAAGTCTATTACAACTTCTGTAACATAAAATCTAAACATGAAGTCTCTTCACAAAACCAAGCTTGTTGTGACTGTTTATGAAGTATAATTAAATGAGAGAAACATTTAGATATCATTTAATTTTCTAGTCATTTTGGTATTGCACACTCTTGTGCCATTTAAGTGGTATTTACTACTCACAGGACTTTCTATTATGTAAAAATCAGATATCCAATCTCCTATTTCATGTGGAATCTTAAAATTATATTCAGTTTTAGTAATTAATATTTTTTTAGTTACAACAGTAAACAAATACCCAGTACAGCAGCTTCTGCTGAGATACAGCAAAGGGTTGAAGTGACATTTGTGTTATTCTGTTGTCCTGGATCTTCATATTCTTGCAACCTGTTAGATATTCAAGCATCTGAAAAATGAAGGGCCCTCTCAAGGGATCCAATTCTCAGCCCGTGCAGGATCACAGTTTTGATTTCAGCACATCACAGGTCTAAATAAATATTCTTTCACTCTTCTCACAGGAATTTTAAAAATGCCTAATACCTGCCAATAACAGGTTCAAGCAATTTCACTTATAATGGTGCTAGTGCTGTACAAGTTTTACACAATAGGATACCTGCATGTAGTGCCTAGGTTCAGTTTTCCTTTCATTCTCTACTGCATCTGCCATGTACGTGTCCTAACTACCTGCCTGGAGGCATTCTCTGTACTCTTTCTTGAGTACTCTGTACTTTGAACTGTTGAGTTGAAGATTCACTAATTTTATAGCCCAGTGAGTGGCCCATTTACTTTGAAAGCAGGAGTCTCAAATTCTGCTCCTTCTCCTCTGTTTCTTTTCGTTTCGAAATTAGTGTCTCAGTGCCAGCAATATAAAACTAATCATTATGTACAAGGTATTGAGTACCACCATTTCTGGCAAAACAAACCAACAGGAAAATGGAAACAAATACAAAACAACAACAACCCCCCTTTTAAAGTTAAAGAAAGAATATACTTTAAATCCAGACAGGATTAGGGACTGTAATCCCAGTTTCCAGCAGTGATCTATTTTATGTTTGCAATTATTAAATTCCTGAGAAATTGTAGCTACCATCTTCTACCTAATGGCTAACCAAAGAACCCTTTTTCTCAGCAAGGCTACTATTGAAAAAGTATTAAAGTGATTTGATGGAAATATCAAATGTCTCAGAAGACTGGTTGCTAAATTCTGTATAGATTCAGAAAAGACTCTGTACCCTGAAGTTAAAGTGTTTCCATGGAAGTCACTGGACTCCTATCCTGTGTCCATTCTGGAGGCCTTTTGCAAGTTCTGCAAATATTACAATCATATCTCCTTTGACAGATGTAGGGAGAATCCTGAGAGGACCTTCTTGCACATTCACAGAGATCTTTCAACACTTTCTCCCATACCACATGCAGCTGTTGCATCCTGTCACGACTGGGTGTGCTGGGAACTGTGTTAGAACAAAACCAGACCAGATAAAACCTCCTATTTTTATGCCCATGCCAAAGTTCTGCATGATAGGTATGAAGGGAAATATCAAGTCTGGGTGCACAACACAAGGTGGCCAAGCCAAAACTGATGTGACAAATGCTTTGAATTGGAGCCTTCTGGTCTACAGAGGATGTCTTCACCAGAGCTGTCAGTCCTACTTGTTCCAAATAAGGGACACTGCTGTCCTATTCTCCCATCCAAATTAAACCTAACATTCCTAGCAGATGATCCGATCAGTAACTCCACAGTGTGGACCATCTTACCTAGGGCCTACGGTGTCATTATTGTCGTAATTTGGGACACAATAAAGCAGATGGCCCTTAAAATAGGTCAGCATTCTTTTTTGTATGAGAAGGGAATTTTAACTCTCCAGAAAAAGAAGACATAAAGACGGCACAGATGTCAAATAGACTAGTCTGAAAGGATTGAATGAGGGCTGAAAGACTGGTGCTGAGTGTAGGAGATGTGGCTTCTCTGTTGGCAATGTGTCTGGTAGGGATGAGAAGGCCGCTTTTCTGCTTTTTTTTCAACTAGCTTTACCTTGGGCTGATATATGAACATGCCTACTGGGTGGTTATAATTCTGTGCATTGTGATGACTTTCACAATAACGGGCTAAAGTTTGATTTCTCTATGAAGTATTTGCTGCTGGCATTGACTGGTAGTGGCCTGACTAGCGTGGCGCTAATCCGTGGATGTCATAGAACTGTTGTACAGAACCTGCAAAGTTTTTATGAAATAAATGTAAGTTGGATGAAAATGAAGACAAAACTGAGAAAAAAAATAGGATTCTAGTGTGAAAATATTTTTTTTTCCATATGAGGGTGAAGGACAAGTTTTAGATGACTTTCTTTTAAGAGAAAGTGAGAATAGTTGTAAAGGCATACACATATACAGAGATGAAAATAATGGCAGCTTTATCAAAACCACAAAGGATTGACATATTATGCTGAACTACCCAAGCCTTCAGTTTCTGAGACTGGACATCTAATTTTCCCTAGAAAAAAAAAGAATAATTAAATGTCAATTTATGAATGAATGAAAAATAAAGCTGAGGTGGAATACTGATTCCAAAAGGATGGCAGAATCTACAGTGTCAGATTTTACTCAAGACTTTTACTCAAGAGGTGTTTTTTCTCTCATGCGTGATGGAGTCACAAAATGATTTTACTCAAGATTGTTTTGCTCAAGATGGGTGAGGACTGAACACAGAGAACAAAACTTGTACTAGTGAGAGGCAAAGAAAAACAGTCTTCCAGTTTACTTACGTGGAAATTTTATTAAGCAAATTAATAGCAGGTAGGAGACAAATTCTGAATGATTTTTTAATTGAGAACACTGCTTGTCCTTTATTCATTTATTTTTACTGCAGTAGTCAGACCTACCCAAAAAAGGACATTCCAGTGTTTCATCATCCCTAATGTCAGCACGTCTAATATTGCCTAAGCCCATTCCCGATGTCTTGTAATTCTCAAACCATATCTGTCAATTTTATTCAAGAAAAAGATTTCAGCAACATGATACTAACACCACACCTATTCCTCAGGGAGCAAGAGTGTCTATGGATTTCATGGCATGTTAGCATTAGACTGTTGGACAGGTTCTCTTCTCTGTCTCTCTTTATAAGCAGCAGCAAGATTTTAGTTTGTCCTGGGGCTACTAAATGAAATGAAAATAAACTTACATCAGATGTTTAAAATCAGGAAGTGGAAGTAGTGTTAAGTCAGAAAATATTAATGCCAATTTGCCATGTGAAGCATCATTCAGGGAAATAAAAGCAAACAAACATCAAAATACCCTAGATTCAGATTTTCTATTATACTCCAAACACATTCCATTATGGCTGGCTTTATGTCCTCTAGAGTACCTTGTCTTTGGAAAACAATAACAACAAATCCTCTCACAGACTGTTAGCTAATGCACAAAACTAATCTCTATTCCAGTTTCCCAGCTCTTGCAGCACTCTAGCTTAAATAAATGGACTAGCATGCTGTGTTTTTGAGTGAAATATATTATGATCAGATGTTTACCATATGTCAAGCATGGATACCTCATTATTGATACGATTAAAAATATATCTTTAGCGATGCAAAAATCTGTGTTTGAAATTTCAGAGTGGTTTTAGGCCACCTTCTCACCATTACTGAGACCAACCATCAGCAGAGACGCTCTTCAAACAATATTTTTGAGGGTATTTTTGTTTTTAAACAGTAATTTGTTACAAATTTTGATCAGCTATACTTATCCAGTTCTGCAAATCATAGAGAAGGAATTCCATGTCAATGCTGTTGTTCTTGGGTATACCTTCTGTTGACAGCACAGGAAAGAAGAGGTAAAGCAAAACATGCATGCTAGGCCTATGATCTTTGAGGTTTTACAATCAAAGGGAGCATCCCACAGACTTAAATATCTTAGTCTTAGTCTTTAGACCAACATTACACACTTTATTATGTTATTTGTAGTCAAGTTACTCAATTTAAAGTCTTTATTAGAACAGAAAAGGAAATTTTAAAATAAGTTCTTCAGTGAGATCTAAGGGTGGAGTTTTCAAATAGCTACATAATTTAGGAACACCATTTCTACTGACAGATAATAGAAAAATTGCATAGGAAGATCCAGAGTTATTAAGCTACAACTAGTTCTCCTGTTCATTGCATGAATTGGACAGTTCTGTCCTACCACAATGGAACAGTTTGTGATTAAAAGCTGCAACAGAGACTAACTGGTAGTTTATATCCTTCATACTTTCATATTTCACTTTTGTGCATCACATTTAATGTTACTGCAGTGCAAATTCACTGCATGTAAACTGTGTTCCAAACTAGTCTGAGGTAGTGCTTGCACTCTAAGTCATATATGCACATACTGGATGAGGAAACTCTGCTTTACCTCTAAGAATTTCAAAGCTCAAGACAGCTGCATTTAGTCACTTAGCACCACTGTCTAAGAAGAATTCTGGAGATGGTATATCCTTACAGAAATTAAATCTAATAAAGATAGCTGTAATCTCACAAACAGATGATCCCTACCTATGACAGCTAAAATTGTGTAATAAGCCTAAGTGAACATGATTTATTTTTTTTTCCCTTGTCTTGATGAGTAAAATTATTGTAACGTAAATATGTGAATCAGAATCTATTTTTATTTTTCTATGAACAGAATCAAAATATTAATATGAGTGGATCAATGACCTAAATTACCAAAAAAACCAATTTGTCTCATGTAAAATAAACCATGCATAATTAGAGTTATGGCTCTTTTTTATACTTTAAACTTTTTAATCTCTGAAAATTTCAGCTCTATCATAATGTGGTAATAATAAGTAAGTCCTCTGAAGTGCTAGAAGGTCCTCCTATTGCAATTACACCAAAAATAGGGAAGATTAAATATTATAATTAATCTGAAAAATAAATATTCATTATGTAAAAATAACTGCTGAAAATAAAAACCTTAACAATTATTCTGCTATTGGAAAATAAACAGAATTTAAGTAAATATTCAGAAAAACACAGCACATTTCTTGTATGTGATAACATTCTAATTTGATTTTCTTGTATGCCTCTTTTCAGGGTAGTTTGTAATTGCTTATAGTTGCAAGGCTACAGAGACTTTATTGTTATACAGTTTGTAACTCTTTATCAGCTGAGATATAAAACTACTTCAAAGGGAAAAAATGACCCCTCAAAACTTACTTTGAAATATTCCGTGCTGCCAGGACTCTCTTTCCATTGTAAAGAAATGCAAAACAACAACAACAAAAAGTTGAAGTGTCTTAGCAGTATCATAGGGCTGTAAAGGAGGTCTGTTTAACATGGCACAAGTTTACATGAAGAGGGTAAGGTGAACTATTCTATGTTCTATGCCACACTGAGATTCCATATGGCTAAATAATAATTTAACTCATTACTAATCAAATCACAGTAGGATAATGAGCAATAAGAACAAATCTTAAAAACACCTTTCCCCCACCTCTCCCTTCTTCCTGGGCTCAGCCTCACTCCTAATTTCTCTCCCTCTCCCCCAGGTGTCTCGGGGGAACTGGGAATGGGGATGGCTGGCTGTTCATTGCAGGTTGTCTGTGCCATTCCTTCCTCCCCACGCTCCTCCTGTGCTCCAGCATAGGGTCCCACCCATGGGAGACAGTCCTTCATAACTGCTCCAGCATGGGTCCCTTCCACAGGCCTCAGTCCCTCTGGAACACTCTGTTCCAGTGTGAGTCCCCCAGGAGGTCACGAGTCCTGCCAGCAAACCTGCTCCAGCATGGGCTTCCCTCTTCACAGGGCCACAGACTTCCAAGACCTGCTTCAGCATGGACTTCTCATGAAGTCCCAGCCTCCTTTGGGCCCATGCACTTGCTCCAGCATGGGGGTGCTCCATGGACTGCAGATGGATATCTGCTCCAGCGGACTTCCCCATAAGTCCCATAAGTTAGTGTATTGCACTCCACCAGTTCAGTGCAAAATTAATACACAACAGGAGAAGAGTAAGTACTAGAAACATGAAGAAATTACAAAAAGTGATTTCATAATCTATTTTACATGGAAAATTAAGGGCATTATCTATTCTTTGTTGCTTGGTTTCTAAACAGTAGCTGTAACTTTGAAATTTAGCAAATGTAATGCAATTTTTTTCAATGTTTTTTCACCTTAAATTACCTTTGCACATTTGTTTATGATGTTAGAAGCATTCATTGTGTCAAACTATCTTGAAATACTTTCATGTTAGTACTTTGTAAGATGGTGATATTTATAATTTGGAAAAAGAACATAAATTTGTTATAAAAAACACTGCCCAAAGCAGACTGACTTGCACTATTTCTCTTTAAATTTGATAATACTTGTTTTTGTGTGTGTTGCAATTATATTATACTGTAGGCTATAGAATTTTTGTGCTTCCTTTGACTGCCACATGATTTATGATCCAGATCTTTCAAGATTATAAAAAGAACCTGTCTCACAAGTGATTTTTAGTCTTAACAAAAACTGAGTGGGAACAAGGTTTGGGTCAATCACTGCACAGACTATCAGAAGAATCTATAAAAACTGACACAGACAGCTCTATACGTGATGGTCTGCAAGAAAGTTATAAACTTAGTTTAAAGAGTTGACAGAAGATCAGAAAGATTTTCTTCTTTATTTTTTTTCCCTTGGAGATAACTTAGTTTTTCTTTTCATACCATATACAGTTACAGTTACCTGTCTAAAAAGGTATAAAAAAGTGTTCTTCAAAATGCCGACCCCAAAGCCTGAAATACATTGGATGCCAATACTAAAATATTGTATCAACCTTCAAGGTATGAAGTTATGAAACATTATGTCAAATGAATCTAAAAGTCATGAAATTTATATGTACATTGAAAATGAAAAACTTGTTTTAGCATATGAAAAATATCCATAAATATGAAGAAGACATTTTTATTTCTATTGCATTTAGTAGTGTCAATTTTTAAAACAAAATTTCTATTTGTTTGTTTGTTGTATTGTTTTAGGTTTTTTTTTTTTTTTTTTTTTATTTACTTCATAACTTTCCATGGAAGGAAGGAAGGAAAAAAGGCCAGTAAGATTAAATGTTGAATTGTGGAGGATTTATGCTGGAAGGAAGACTTATTGAAATCTGTGAGCATAATGAAAATGCTCCATTGTTGCAGTGGGGATACTGCACCATGCATATACCAAACCAGGTGTCCCGTGGAAAGGAAATATATATGGACAGACAGATTCTTGCTAGATGTTTCAGAGATGTTTATTTCTCCAGCCGCATGGCCGGAGCTCTGCCCAGGAACTGTTCCAGTCACGGGACCAAGGGTCCTTCTGCCCGCGCAGGGGAACACAAACCAACCAATGGGAATGAGGCTGAGCAGGGACAGGGAAGCCCCATGTCTGTGCCCTCAGGGCCCCTCTGCCAGGGCTCCATGGCAGGGGAGGGACCCCAACACCTCACCCGTTTTATTTTAATAAAAGGAGAATGAAAACAACTGGATAAACATAACAAGAACAGTTTCAAAACAAAACAAGCCACCCTCCTGAGTCTTTAAATGTCCAAACAGATTCTGTGGAACATCTTAGGGCTGACAGAAGGGAGACAGAACTCTCTGAGCATGCTTTGTGGGGAAACTGAGGCAGGAGAGGGTTTAACTTCTTCCCTCCCCCTTTTCATCCCCCACTCGGCATTGGAAAGGGATTTTTGGGGAAACAATTGGCAAAAGCATGGTTTTGTGAGGGAAACCATGGATGAAAAAACGGATTGGGAATACACTGGGGGTAATAGGACATAGGGTAAAAGGGAAAGGTGGGATTAGGAAAGGGAGACTGTAGGGGGGGTTTACAATGGAGATATTGTCTAACATGACTACGGTTTTTTGCATATATACTGCCTTTTACAGGAACACCATCAGGCCCAGTGACCTGCGATGCTTGTAACCCTTTTCTACCTTGTATAATTTTGAATTCCACTAGCTCTCCATCTCCCAAGCCTGGGATGCATTTTTCAGGGTTATTCTTTTTAATAGCAGTTCTATGCACGAATATGTCTTGCTGGTTGTCACACCTTGTTATAAAACCATAATTTTGCTTAACATTATACCATTTTACTATCCCTAAGGTCTTAGTTACTATGATCTTTTCCTTTTTCCGAGTGGCTGCTGTTTTCTGTCTCGCTGCGTCTTTGCCCTCTCCTTCGGTCGCTCCCGTGTTGGAATTGTCGGGGCTGCTGGTGCCTGCAGGCTCTTCCCGGGGTCGCGTTCGGGCTGCGCGGGCCGGGCCGGGCCGCACCGCTCAGTTCTCCGTGTGTCGCCTCCTCTGGTCGCAGCTTCGCTGCCGATGCCTGGCGCTGCACCCACGTCTCGGCCGGGCCAACGAGCGACGACTCCCCCGCGCTCCACTCCAGCGCGCGTCTCGGCTGGGCGCGGCTCCGCTCCACCGCCACCGCTGCTGCCCGCGCGCTGCCCCTCTCGGTCGGGTGTTCACGGGGCTCGCTCCGCCACGCGCTGCGCGGGGCCATGCGGGCACCGCCGGGTCCCGCCGCACCTCGCTCCGCCACCGACACTGCGGCTCGCGTGGCTCCGCCCGCGCGCGGGAACTGCCTCGCTGCTGCTCGCAGAGCGCTCGGTGCACGTGGCCTGGGCCGCACGGTCCCTGTGCCAGGCTTCCCTTCGCCAGGACACAGCTGACATTGCTCAACAGTCTCGGTAACTAAATAATATTCACGAAAATATTCTTCCATCGGCATATATTTTGACTCCAGTATTAACTGTGTCCAAACGGTTTTCCAAAAGCCCTTGGTAAGAATTAAATCCCAAGAAACATAGAAAAAGTTCTTAAACAACCATGCCAGGAAGTGTTTCAGTTCTTTTTGAGCTTGAATCAAGCTAAAATTTACAAATCGTTGTTCAAGAATCATTTTAAGTTTAAGATAAATGTCCATATGCGGCTCTGAGAGCCAAGAGTCTTCCCACGGTTCCTCCATAGTTTAGATATGGAAGAGCAAAGCAAAACCAAGAAGAGGAATCCAAAGTTTCCAGGGTTTACTCACACAAATCAGTTGCTTAGGGATCGGGGATTGTTCTGCTCACAAATCTCCACCATTATGTTGCAGTGGGGATCCTGCACCATGCATATACCAAACCAGGCGTCCCGTGGAAAGGAAATATATATGGACAGACAGATTCTTGATAGCTGTTTCAGAGAGATGTTTATTTCTCCAGCCGCATGGCCGGAGCTCTGCTGAGGAACTGTTCCAGTCACGGGACCAAGGGTCCTTCTGCCCGCGCAGGGAACACAAACCAACCAATGGGAGCGAGGCTGAGCAGGGGCAGGGAATCCCCGTGTCTGTGCCCTCAGGGCCCCTCTCCCAGGGCTCCATGGCAGGGGAGGGACCCCAACACTCCATCTTAAAAGCAAGATCTGGTATAATCACAGTTAAAAATTATTGTATGTGTCTGACTCCTAAAAGGATCATATTTCCTAGTTTTCTCTGGTGTGTTGAGGTCTCTGTTCCTTGGCTTACTTAGCAATAGGAGTTGGGACTCATTAGGACTTTGCCCACTTTTGACCTCAAACTCACAAAACTGAGACATTCTTTGGAGAACTAGTACAGCAGAAATCTGGAAATGTCTTCTCAACACTGTTCAGGAAATGTGAAGCCCATTCGTTTGCATTCATATTTGTAAAGGAGTTTGGGGTAACTCTGCAACCCCTTCTAAATCTGCAATTATCTCAATTATCCGTTAAAAAAGATATTTTGTCAGTATCATTCTGGACAGATATAATTTCTTTGATTATAAAGATATCATCTGCAAAACACAGCAGAAGGCTCTTTATCTTAGGAACAGTGGCATGATACAACACATGAAAAGAAAAAAATTGGTTGAGCAATTAAACCTTGCTTGTTCAAATGTAATGACGTGCTGCAATTTGGCATTATAAAATCTTGAATGATGTGACATCAAGAGCTTTTATTAATGGGAGAATGGCATTTTCCATATCTATGATGATCCTTAGTGCCAGTCTAAGGATGCCAGCTGTTCCATGACATTTTGCTACAACTTAGTTTTGATCTTACTCGAAAAACCTTTAAAAGGCAAAGGTCTAAAACACTGTCATAAGAGCAATTAAAAAAATCAAAATTACCAAGGGTCTTTAAATTCTCTCCCTTAATCAAATAAAACCAAGTGTGCTTAATCTAAAGAAGATTGTGTAATTAGAAAACAGTGAAAAAATCAAACTGTAAAATGGATATTCTGCAAAGAAAGAAAGAAGTATCCTTGTTATCTAGTTCAGCTCAGCAGCTTTCTTCTCACACAAGTAACTGTGGTACAAACACCAGTGTTCTTACTAGACCCATCTCTGACGTTCTAAGTGTGCACAGCACCTTCAGATGGGGTAAGCTGCATTTGCCAGCTTCTTAGGGATTTCAGAGACACTACACCTACCTGTGGGAGAAATCCTTGGATGCAACTTTAGTTAAACTGAAATGAGTCAGGACATTCTCTTTTACTTGAATGGGACAAGGACTTGCACATGTATAGGACTATTTCATTTTATATAGCTTGCCTCCTGAGTCTATTGTCCTGACTTTTGGGTTGGGTATTTTGGGGGGCAGGGAATAATAAGGGAATTATGGCTGCTTATAACAAAGTTTTTAAGTTTCCAAGTCTTTGCAAGGATGTGACTAGTGGTCAGATGAAAATGCATAAGGAAAAGGATTCTGAGTATAAATGTGCTCCTGAACTCAGGTTCCAGCCTTGCAGTCTTCCAGGTCATCCTGCTGTGTTAAAGCTGTGCTCTATTCTGCTATTATTTCCAAAGCTTACTTTCATGGAGTCAGTATGAGCTCCTTTTTTTTTGTGCAGTGTGAAAAAAGTATGCAACATTCTCCTTTTACTTTTGCCGTTGTCCAGCTGGTTTAGAGTTAACTTTCTTCCCTGAAGCTGATACAGTGCTGTGTTTTGGATTTTGTTGACAGTAATGTTGATAACACCCTGATGTTTCAGCTGTTGCCAACCAGAGACCAAGGACTCTTCAGCTTCTCATACTGCTCTGCTGGAGAGGAGGCTTGATAGTACAAAAAGCTGGGAGGAGACACAGCCAGGACAACTGACCCCAACTGACCAAAGGAATATTCCATGCTATATGACATCATGCTCAGTACATAAAGTGGTGGGAGAGCTGTCTGGGGGCCACTGTTCAGGAACCATCTGGACATCAGTCAGTAGGTCTTAAAAATTGCATTGTACATCACTTGTCTTGTGTATTAGAATTTTACAATTAGAATTAATATTTACCCTTTATTTTCTATTCTGCTAAACAGCCTTTATCTCAAACAAAACATTTTCTTTTGTTATTCCCATTCTCTCCCTGGTCCCAATGCTGGGGGCAGAATGAGCAAATGGCTGTGTGGTGTTTAGCTACTTGATAGACTAAAGCACACCATCTCTTTTTGCCACCCAACATGGGGCATGAACCCATGACCCTGAGATTAAACTCTCATGCTCTACCAAGTGAGCTAGTCAGTAATTTTAAAACACAGCGTCATCAAAATTTGTTCCTTATTAATATGGGTGATTTTTTACTTTGATACTGTTGATGAGCAACATACAGCAACCATAGTAGTGATAGAACCAGACGAGTACAGTGGTGACGGAACCCAAACTGGCTTCAGCATGCAACAATTCACCACCACACGCTATCTCTCCTGCACTGATGGACTATTAAAGATGGATACCAAAGTCATTGACTAAATTAAGTCAGTAGAAATTTTAAAGAGGTACCTATCTGTATGTATATATCAAAAGACAGGAAAGATCATGGTCATTAATGGGGATATATTGAAAAGTATGGGATCCAGGCAGGATGTAAATTGTATAGGGTAAGGGTTGATGTAATACACAAAACAAGTGGTGCACAGTGCAATAGCTTACCACCTGCCCAGCCAGTTCTGAGCGCTGGACTCCAAACAGCTTTCCTCACTGTTTATGTACTGAGCATGACATAACATGGTATGGAATATCACTTTGGTCAGTTTGGGTCAGCTGTCCTAGGTGAGAGAGGTAGCACTTCCAACATATTTGCATTGAAAATAATTCCTGTTCAACCTGATGGTTTTGTGGATTTGTTTTTGTAAATACCTATTTAGGTACTTAGTTCCCTCCTCTACAGTTAAGAGTGAGAAGACCTAATTCAGGGCCATGTTTTGCATAAACTTTTGCATGAACTCTTGAACTAAAGTCTAAGCCCTTTACTGAGACCTCACTGAGGATTCATCACTTAGGAGTCTGTTGCTTGGAAAGTACAAACAAATAAGAAGTACCAAGCTACCATAATAACATGTGATACTTAATTTTTAATATCGGTGTGAAATGGTTAAGTGCTTTTGCCATATCCAGTTCTTTAGAGACGAGAAAAAAATGCAACTTACTGTTGCATTTCTTAATTTTATAGTAAATACACCTGTTCCTCATATTTAAACAAATTTTTGAGCCATAATATTTGTGTGGGTTTTTTAGGAAAAAAATATATATCAGTGCTGCAACTTCAAAATGTAACAGCTATAAGTAGCAACTAATACCATACCAACTGTGTTTAATAAACACAAAACTTCGGTTACCTAATTAAAACTTCTCAATATATTTAGAGGTACACAACCTCTGAGAGAAATAAGATACAAAAGCAAAATCTTTTTGTCCTAGTTTTCCCTAATTATTGACTTAATGTCATGAGTCTTCTACTTAAATCCAAGTACCTTTTCCAGTTTATAACAGAAAAAAGCAGATGGAACTATTTTGACCCATCTGCTTGTTCTGGGTATCTAACTACAGCAGCAAAGCCGGAGGAGACTGTAGCTTTGCCTTCAGGAGAAGCAGAAGCCTGCATATCCAAAATAGTGACAGCAGTCAGCTAGACTGTAGCTGCTTCTTATGCAACTGTCTTGTTCTCTTCTTACTCTGCAGTCTCATAAAGCGAAGATTTGTTCAGAATCAGGGTGATTCTTTGAAACAATCTTTCCTGGAGATAAAGAGGCCAGTGTCCTTATCAGATCCTTCCAACACTTGAGTAAGGTGTTTAAAGCCTAGCAAATGGCCATGGAGAGTCTTCAGTCAATATAAAAATAAGCTGCACTGAGTAATTTCTATGCTTCCAAATCATTCAAATAAAAGTCAGAAAGATAACATGACTTTTTTGTTTGCTTGTTTGCTTGTTTTGGTGGGGAGGGTTTTAATGTCCAATGTCAGCATATCTTGCTCCTTTTTTTTTGCCCCATCCTTGCTAGCACACTACAGCTTCACATAGCTTTTCAGGGTATCACTGGTCTTAATTTGTAGAAGAACTGATATTCAGGTGTCTTTTTATAAAGTCAATTAACTATTTGGAGCTACATGAGTTAAGTGCACTTCCAGAAGAAAATGCATCAAATTGATACATACATGCAGAAAAATACAGAATATCCCATTCTTCCTCAGCTGCCTGCATGATAAGAGGTGGCAGACAACAGAATAAGGTTGTGTCAACTGATAGTCAGATATCGTGGAGAGATACCAGTCCCATAATCTGAACTGGCTGAAACTCTGCTTCATCCTTTACCAATTTGCATTCAAATGTTAGAACAGAGGCAAACATACAAAGTGTTTCACCATATGGCAGCAAATTCCCCAGTGTACTTGTAAATTATTTTGAAGGCCTTCATCTGGTTCCATTGAACTCTATTATTGTAGATTTTGCTTCTCATTTTACAGTTTCTGTTTTCTTTCCCCCTTGAATTTATTTCTTTTGTTGTATTTTAATATTTTGTTTGTTTGTTTGTTTGATGGGGGGGGGGACTGTTTGGGTTTTTGGGGTTTTTTTTTTCCCTCTAGCATGTTTTGTATTCCTTCTACATCTTTTGGGGAAGTCTATCTTATTAAATAATAAGTGAGACTAAACAATGCAGACTTAATTGCCCATGTTGCTTAAGTGGTTCCATTTTGAACCTGTCCAAAAATCCTTGAGAAAAATCTGATATAAAGTGTACTAGCCTTAAGCACTGTACATAAGAGCCGGTTGGTAGCACTTGATCTCAAACAAGAAGTCAGTGCTTGGCCATCTTATTGAGAAATAAAAACATAGTCTTTTAGACCACATTTACTGAGCTGAATTCTTTGGTTTCAGGAAATCTTTATTTACAATCCTTCTTAAGATATTTATTTCTCCCTGTTAAACATTCCTGTATCTCTTGCATATTTTGCATCACTGCCATCAGGGTTCTATCTTTCTCATGTAAATCAAGTCTATCAGCCTTTTATCTTCTGTTTCTAACTTTATTTTTCTAGCTTCCTATCAGGTTTTTTAATCCTCATTTTCCTTGTGCCTATCTCCTTGTTGAAGATCTCTCCTACACTATTATGTATTCTTTCCTCACAAACTATTCTCCTTATTTTTAGGCTTGCTCCTCCATATTCACAATATGGAATAAAAGGTCTCGGTCACTTCACTGATTAAATATGAAATAAAGATCTGTCCTTGCACTGCAGTTCCACTGGTACATTAAAACCCAGTGATGAATAATGTCTTTTCTGGCCTATCTCCAATTCAGAAAGATAACTAGGTATGAACAGAAATGGCCGAATTGAGAGAAGATGGCAGAGACAGGCCTAAACAAAACGTTTAATAAACTGACACTAATATTCTCCCTGACAGTCCTAGACAAGGGAATAAAGCTTTAAGTTTGAATGCCTACCAGAGTTAATGTAATTAATGCTGTAGTCACTGACTCTTATAAGAGTTCATCATGTGGCAAAAGGAGAATTTACTTATTTATAAGAGTTACAAGATCGGAAAATGTCCTTCCTGAGTGCTTGGAATTTAACCCTGACTTGTTTAAAGGTCTTACAAGTGTTTGAACTTAGAAACATAACTTCTCTAATTTCCTGACTCAAGTTCACAATGAAATATAAGCATTTAGCAAAATAAATTTTACTGACTTGATGCAGTTGAATGTTGACACAAATTAAACTAATTCTTGAGGAGTTTTGGATGGAGGGTATGTAAAACTAATTATTTAAAGAAACCCAAACAAACCCAAAAATATCCCAAGGAGATAAACTATACGTATAAATATGGTTTTGTGTTTGTGCAAAAAAACCCATATACCCATGTATATATAACATAAAATATAAGCAAGTATATAAGATGAAGGTGTACCATAATTTTTATCTTAATGCAGGCATTCAAAATTTTATTGCCTTTATTTGTCATGGGTTTAATGCCAACAGCCATGCCTTCTAGCATTTCATTATTTCCATTTAAATAGATTTCTTGTGCCACCGGAGCATGAGCAAACACTTAAATAGCTTTGAAAATGGGGTTTTCCCCACAGCCTTATTTTGTTGAGAACTTAAACAACATGATATCTGAGAGGCAAGTTCAAATTTTTCTTCATAGTTGTATGCTGATCTCTAAATTGACAATATATTCATCCCATTCCCTGCCTGCATAGGAAAGCACACCAAACAAAACCCCAAGATTTTTAAAACACGTAATGTAGAAGAAATTTGAACTATAAAGGCTTTTATGTGCCATTTAGGGGTTTTTTAGCGTCCATGGACAATGCAGAGCAAAATGAATTTACTTTTTTTAAGCCTTCAGTTAAAGCAACTATATAGACTTGTCATGATTACCGAATATGAAGGACAGAAATTGCAGTATGTTTTACTAGGCCATGCAAGAATTACTTTAACAGCCGTGAAAGTGAATTGGTTACTCTTGGGCTATTCTGGAGAGTGCAGATACTCTTAACTACTGGACGTTTCTCTGGTGGAACAAGATTCCTAAAATCTTCTAAGTAAATGAACATAGATTAGACATGGCATACTTTCTTAATTTCGTCTCCTCCTCCACCATCACAGATGTTCTCTACTGGAAAAGCAGTCTTTGTTGATAAAATAAACTGCAGAAGACCTGCTCATGCACATTTAAACTTGATGTGTGCACGTGGATGAGTGTTTGGGTAAATCCACAAGCTCTAAATCAACCCCACCAAACAGCATCTGTGTGGTGCACTCCTTTTATTACTTCTTTTTTGATTAGGCAGCTGTTCAATATTCCATCTAAGGAACATTGACCTCAACATCATATCTATCCTAAGACAGTTTCATTATCAAAACAGCTTGTTAGATTATTTTGCCACTAAATAAAGTTCTGCAGTTTACCACAAGCAAAGATCAACAAAGTGGAATTTAAATATGCAGCACAACTCTGTTTTAAATCTATAGTCCCAAATACTTGAAATTGTTGGCAAATTGTTGTCTTTAAGAACAGAGATCAATTCAGAAACTATATAAGAACAAGAAAAAGGATAACAGAGGATTTCTCTTCTAAATTTAGGAGATGGGATGCACTCCAGCTAACTTAAATGCTGAATTTCTCTCTGTGTACTTATTTTTGTGGAGAAAAATGCTGTAACAAGAAAGTGTGTACTTTTAGCTGTACTCCTGATGAATGAGGGACAGAAAGAGAAATCAATCTCTGCATGCCTAATCTTAGCTCTTAGCTCAAGTTTGACTCTGTTTTGAGCAGCTCCAACCAGCCTTCTCCAAACAATACTCAGACAAGGTCCTAGGATTATTCGATTTTCAGAATGTTATGGCATAAAGCCAACATAAGAGTAAATTGCCCTAAAATTCTAAATTGTTTCAAACGTTCAAGCTGGAAAAAAACCCCACCCAACCACCACAAAAAGTCATAGCTGGGAGCAAAGGAACACTACCTGACCAAAGAGGATATCAAATGACACAGTAATGGTAAAGACAGCCTCCTCTATGTGTAAACAGTGAGAGCTTGTTTGTCTTGGTTTATTGGAAAGTAATTAATGGTTCTGTTTTACTTATTACTGTACAGCTTGGGATTCTTGTTCAGCGTATGAGGAACAGCAGATATCTTTCAAGGGCTACACCTGACTTAGACTGAGAGCATTTCCTTCTGTCAGCCTGTCTTTATTGGCTATACAGAGAATAAAGTACTTGCTGCAGGTGTCTAATCTTTCAGCCATAGGAAGGATCCCTAAAATTAGGGTCACTGACTCACATAGGCTGTTTTTGCTTTAATTTACCTTTAGAACTATTATGAAAATCACCTGAAATTATGAATATTAATTTATCTTGCAGCTCTTACTGCTGAAGCCAATTGATGTTTCTCCACAGAAAATTTTCCTTACAGTTTGTAGTTTTCTGTCACTAAGAGTAAATTATAAAATTAGATGTTATTCCCAGTAGAACTAATAAGATTGCTCTCAGAATCTCTTCCACATTAGTCACCTAAACCTGTTAGTGAATCACATATTCTGGAAGTGGAGCCCTCTAAAAACATGCAGTGATCTTAAATAGATTATCACTGGACCATCCATTTTTAAAATTATTTTCCTTACTGATAAAAAGCACTAAGAAAGCCAGTGTTTTAGAAGTGAAATTACAGAAATTTTTTGGTATTTTTTTCCTTTTCTCTCGAAAACTTTTCGTAAAACTTCCCACATTCCTCCATAGGCTCACTAACTCTCTTTATTCTAATATATTTTATGGCACACTTTTTCTGATATGTGACTTCATGCTGCAGATTTTTCCAGAATACTGACAAGGTGACTAGCCAGTAGTGCCTTGATCAGCCACTGGGACCATGATGAATGCATCATTCCCCTCTGTTCAGGACTATCTATACCCATGAAGCTCTAGGACCAGTGGATAGGGACAGCCAAGTCAAGCGCACTGTCTACAGTCACTACAGTCACATCAGTGCATAGGGGTGGCATGCCATTTAGTCATTGCCACTCCTCCAACTCCTTTCCAGAGTCTGAGTATTCCTACATCATCAGCAAATATCTGTGCTCATTAGAAAGATGAAAACACTTAGTCATCAGACAAAATTACGTTATGGTCTAATGTAACCACTTTACAACTTAGATTTCAGGCTGTATGATTTACTAATTTCTTTATGTTTTCTACAAGACTTCAGTTCTCTTTTATTTGTTTGGAAACACATGCCATCTCTAATCTATTAATTTATTTTATATTATTAGACATATATATCTTCATAGCTTTCCTTTAAAGGAGAAGTGAACTTGTATCAAATTAGAGTTTCTGGCCACATTTTTATTCTATGGAAGATGATTAGCATGACAAAGAAGAAGGAAGAGAGAAAATACACTTAGTGCTCCTTGAATACAGATGATGAACTTGCATTGTCATTGAAAGCTAAATGATTACACAGCAGAGAAAAATAAAACATAAAAAAAAGCATAAAATCCTAAAATTAAAAGTTGGAAGCTTTGGGGGCATAAATCCCCTTTCGAGGCTGCTAAAAGATAAATTGCTGGTCTGAACTAATGCCAAGTGTCAACCTAGCTTGCAATTCAGGATGCTTACATCTTACACACAACAGTAAGAAAGCACTTGAAATAAGGTGACTGTGGAAGACATGGATACACAATGGGAGGCAGATGTGGCCAGTGTGCAACAGTTCCCCAAATAAAATGGCAGTTTTAAGTACAACTCAAAGGTGATAATCATATTAGTCAAGTAGTCTTTGCCAATGGACTGAAAGATAAGTTCTGAAACAGCTTGTGCTTTTAAAGCAAATTTGAGCGAGGGGCACAAGTCTCAGAAGGCACAAACTGACCCTACATTGTAAAAATTTTTAAACCAGTGCAATGTTCACCTTTTTGCTTAACAATTCTACATTTTTCAGATCCATTCCTGCTATAATTTCTGTGACAGCAAAACAGAGGTTGTTGCTGTTATTTACATCAATTGAATGATACTGCTTTTTGTCTATGATTTTTGGATTGGGTATAGATCACGGGGTCTCCATACCCCATCCCCAATGGATTTTGCATATTTGCACTGTCAAGAAGTCTGAACAAAATACAGTTTGCTTTTATTTTGCAGGACAGTTCTGACCCAATCTGAAGCCTTTGCTGCATACTAAGGGTCACAATTGAGGACAGTTGCAGGATGGAACTGAGCATAATCACAAGGTTCAGCCAACTGATGTAAATGGTTACAAATTTGCTCTTCACCCTGTTCGGGTGGTTTGTAAGTTCCATAAAGTGCTACCTGCCCTTAACTAAGAGATTTGTACTCTTCTCTGTATCACCTCTCTGCATGCCATTGCCAGTGCTGAATATGCTCTATAGAAGGCATGAGACTGTCTCCTTCACCACCTCTTCTATTTTTGAGGATGTGGTCTAAAGCTGAGGTTTCAAATTAGTCATTAAGGTTTGGAAGTGCAGTATGTAGACATCCCCCTGGGAAACATCCTCATTGTGTTCAACAGCCTCATGCTCTGCAGAGGTTTGCAGTAACAGTAACCCTTCCAAGATGTAATTTCCTACCTAATTGGAGAAACAGGCGCTGGTTCACCGAGTTCAGAAAAGAAGTTTGTATTTAAAGGTCCTTCCGTTCCCCATAAAACTTTGCCAGCTATATGCTTTCAGCAATGTAAAATTAGTCCAGCTTTCCTAATTATCAGTTTTTGTTGTAACAATTGCTTCTGCTTGCCAGGGCCTCTCTGACCAGCTCACAGGTTTAGGATCTTCTTTGCACAGGACAGGATTTTCACCAGGGACTCCTTGGTGGGCATCTCAGGATGTGTCCCTGGGCATCTTCCAAGTTGTTCATGCCCCCACTTTCTGTAATTCTGCTTCTCTGTTCTCCTGAAGTAATCCACCAATATGTTGATATGTGTTCTACAGCCTTGTAGAGTTGGGGATACCAAATCAAACTTAACTTTTATTTAATTATTTTCTACCATAATTTAAAATTTATTTATTCCATTAGCTCTTATTTTAAAAATGTTTTATTTATTCTATGCCTATACATTTACAGATGCATAGGTATGCGGATACTTCTCTGGAAAGTTGGAGGTCAGATACCTGTCATCTGTCTTGGCAGAATGTGTCCCAGTACTACTGAAGTGGAGCAGTTGGATATCTTGAATATATGAATCAAGAGAGTGACTATGCTTTTATCCAGCAACAGGTTTAGAATAATTCATTGAGATTGAGGCTGATGAAAGATGAGAGCAAGTCCAAGCACTTGTAAAAGAAGTAAAATGAAAGATTTGTCCCTTTTTCTTAATTTTTAGAAAGTTCCAAATATGTGTCTGATGGATGGTGGCAGGTTCTGGAGAACTTCATATTCTAATTTCAATCAAATGTCTATGACAAGACTGTCCATGTCCTCCAAGTTTACTACAGCTTATATCATTCTGTAGTTAGAATGATACATAAACTCATGGTCCAAAGTATTCAATCTTCTCATTAAAGACTTCACCAGTACAAAAGGTTAGTCTGTCTAAATGGATACCTACAGTTATACACATGTGCCTAAATGCTGCCTATAACACTCAAAATGGGAGCACAGCTGCACTGGGAAAGACCTTTCATACCCATCCGACCAGAATTTTAAATTGGACAAGCATGCATGTGTCTTCTTCTGTTCTCGTAGATCACATAAAATATGGGTTAGCACTGTTGTTTCATTGTAGGAACCCAGAGTGCTGAGAATATTTCTCTGCCTGTTTTTAAGGGTTCTTACCCCCCTGAACAACACTGTTTTAACCTCCAACCTTGGAAAAAATTACCAACGATCAGACAAGAACTAGAAAATACAGTGGTGTGAATTAGGTGATAGACTACTATGTAAGATTGTCACAGGGTGAAAAATTTAGAGGTTTTGGGCTTCTCTTTGTAGTAAATAGATAAAAATAAAAAATATCAAAATGGAGGATTGTTGTTGTTCTCTAAACTTTCTTCTCCTTCTTCTACTACTGCATGTTCTGCAGTAAAAGTAGTTTGGAATGACTGGATAGAGAATTCTGCAGTTCCTGCCTGTGTTACTGAGTAATTGGTAGGAAAGTGAAAATAATGTACGTTTTTAGTAACTATTGGTTAAATTATCTTTAAAAGGCTGTGTAAATCTTTATAATTAGAGACTTCTCTCCTGCTTTCTGTGCTCTGTGCTGTACCTGGGTCACGCTAGTGGCTCTGTTCCTCTGATAAGACTTAATAAACAACTATCCGGCAGCATTGAAACTCCAGGAAAAGTCTCGGTTTATCTTTGAAACTCCTTGCAAGGACTTTTAGAAAATTCTCTCCCATCAGGAGGGATTTGATTTATGGCATGGTTCAGTGTCATTTCATGACTTTGGTATGAAAACTAGTAAGAAAATAATGTTATCTTACAATTCTGACATAATTGCTTCTTAGAAACTGTCTGTATTCCTTGCACTTTTTTATAACACTACTTCTCATCAGTGCATCTGAATGCTTTTGACATCATGACCAGTTTGCTCTGAAAGGAAAAATGTATGATTTAGTGACGTATGGTGGATAACTGCATGAACAACACAGCAGGAGACACTCAGGCTAAGCTGACATGCAATCTAAAAAAATAATTTTCTAAAAGCTATACATCATCAAGACGTTGAAACTAGTAGATAAGAAAAACATATGAAATTCTACCTGAATAATACCTACACTAATAAGACCTTGTGGTGTGATGAAGCGTCCCTTAATAGTCACTACAATTTCCCTGCAGTGAGCAAAGTCTAATAATATTGTTTGAAAATTTCATTTCACAGTGCAACTCATCATCACCCAAAGCAGATGACTACATTTGTTCAGACTCAGTGACTTCAGCAAAGCCTTTGACACTATCTCCTGTACCATACTCCTGTAAAAGTTCTCAGCCCATGGCTTGGACAGGTACACACTTCACTGGGTTAAGAACAGGTTAGATGGCCAGGCCCAGAGAGAGGTGGTGAATGGTGCCACATCCAGCTGGAGATCATTCACATGTGGTGTCCCCCAGGGATCTAGCCTGTGTGTTTAACAGGACTAGTTGGGCCTAGTCCTGTTAAATATCTTCATTGATGATCTGGATGGGGGGAAGGAGTCTACCATTGGCAAATTCACAGACTACTACAAGTTGGGTCAAAGTTTTGATCTGCTGGAGGGTAGTAAGTCTCAGCAGAGGAACATGGACAGGCTGCACTGATGGGCCAAAAACAAGGGTATCAGGTTCAACAATGCCAAGTGTCGGGTCCCGTGCTTTAGTCACAAGAGCCCCAGGAAGTGCCACAGGCTGGAGGATGACTGGTTGGAAATTGTCCCAGCAGAAAAGGACCTGGGGGTGTTAGTGGACCTGAACATCATCAAGAAGCCACTCAAGATGTTCAAGAACTGTGCCCAGGTTGGCAAGAAGGACAATGGCATCCTGGCCTCTATCAACAATAGTGTGGCCAGCAGGATCAGGACAGTTGTCATCCCCCTGTACTCCACACTGGTGAGGCCACACATCAAATGCTGTGTCCAGTTCTCATTCCCTCAATTCAAGAAGGCCCCTGAGGTGTTAGAGCAGGTCCAGAGAAGGGCAATAAAGCTGGTGAAGGGTCTGGAGCACACAGCTTATGAGAAGCAGCTGAGGGAGCTGGGGGTGTTTAGCCTGGAGAAGAGAAGGCTTGGGAGTGACCTTATCACTCTCTACAACTACCTGAAAGGTGGTGCCATGGTGTGGTTGACATGGTGGTGTTTGGTCATAAGCTGGACTCGATGATCACAAAGGTCTTTTCCAACCTAATTGATTCTGTGATTCTGTAATTCATAGGTAGACCTACCTTATCTGGCATGGCTAGTTCGGGCAACCAGTTCAAATTCAGACATGTAAAAAGAAGTGAAATTAATCTCATCTTCACTGAGAGTTTTGTGAGTATGTAGAATCAAAATCAGAATCTTCTCAATTTAAGAAAACAAATGTCATATCTGGATGATAATCTGTGCCTGTCTATAGTTATTTGATATCTGATGGTGAATTCTTTCAGTAATAAAGTGAAAGTTATGAAAGACAGACGTTATGAAAAGGAGCAACTAACTTGAGTTAAAAACTGTCACACAAATTGTCCTGTTGCAACAGGACAATCAGCCTTACAAACATTTTCTTCCAACAAACACTGCTTTGGACAGTTGTGTCCCTCTCCCATTTTAAGACTTTTGGCATTTTTATATGGTTGTTTAAACTATCTTTCATTAAACAGATATGTGTGCTATCAGACAAGATTGCTTGAATTCATAATAACAGCTACAGCTCCTGAAGTCACAAACATGTATTTTTTTTTTTTATTTATTTCACTGTCTTTGTGTTGCTATTTGTTGGCAGAATTCCTAAGGTCCTGCAGGAGAGAGACTGACTGATATCATCAGACAGAGTTCATGGTGATGGATGTGGCAAAGTTGACTTTTCATTGCATTTTAGCCACATTTTAAAATCTGCCTGATGTGTTTCACTAAATCAGGGAAACCAAGATGATAATAGCAAATACAGGATTGACATAATTTGTCATTGTAAGATTGAGCTCGATACACCTTCAAGTGACATCTTAAATTTTTTTCCCCTCCAACACCTGCAGTAGAGTTTTTCTTGATATATGCATTCTACACCAAAGTCCCTAGTTGATGCATTGAAGTGGCTACCTGAAAACAGAGACTAGACAAGATTAAGAGAATAAAAGGAGGTATTTATTTGAAGGGCCTTCAAAGGTACACCTTGGGAGTCAAAAGCGTCTGGGGCTACACTCACAATGGACGCTGGGTCACGGGTTTTTCACACTTTTATAAGTTTGGTCCATTTGCATATCAGGGTTAATTCTCCAATTATTAATTTCAGTTAATGATGTAATTACCCAAAGTTTGCTCCCCCTGTCCAGAGGCTCAGTTTACATATTTCAGGGCCTGGGACAACAAGGTGTCCTTGAGTTCAGGCCCAGACAGGGTTTGTTACATCTAACCAAAATGTGAGAACAGTAGCTAACAGGCTATATGAAGTTTCAGAGTTACACACTAGGCAGAACAGGATCTGAAAAATATAAAACTTTAAACCTAAGGCATCAAGTACAATGATTTAAGAAGCTCTAAACCCAGCACAGACAAGGATTTGCCTAATGAGAAAAAGTTCATTTTGTCCTGTTTTCTTTGACTCCTGGCTATGCCTGAGATGACAAGATATGTCAGCTAAGATAATCACCAAATAAAAATAAGTAACATTCTTCATCTCCTTCAATGACAGCTGTCAAGAGATTCTCCAAGAACCAGAAAACCAGAAAAGAAAAGAAAATGTGTTTAAGGTCTGTTTAAAAGATCTTGTATTACAGATTACTCTCTGCATTTTAATTACAAGGCAGCAAAAAGATCTGTAATTTTTATCACAAATACATTTAAAAAAAACCCAGTGAAAATCAAAACCTCAACACAAATAAAACCAAATTTAATAAATAAAGCTAAACAAAAATAAGAAAAATCTGTACCTAGTGTGCCCACAAAAACTAGTTGATTCTCCCAGAATCATGCTATCTGTCTATGCAATTTGTAATTCTGGCATGAAATTCACCTGTCATCACCTGCCAGGTCTCCAGTAAGTCTGTAGACAAAAGGCAGTAAACCATTTTGCAACCCAAGTAATCAGACCAAAAGATGCAAGCTGCATTTAACTCAAAAGAGTATTCTTATTAATAGGGTGGGTTTTTTTGCCGTGCTATTGCAATGCCATAAAAGATTATTTGAAAACTTTATTTCCTATCTGTCTCCATGAAAAGCGTAAACATTTTGTTTAGTTGTATGTTTGTTTAGTGTATGTTAAGTATGTTTCATATATTAAGTATGAAAAGTGAGTTGCTGGAAAGCAGGAAGGATGGATGTTTGAAAGCTTATAGGCCTTGCCTAAAAGGATAAAATTACTGAAGAGTTAGGGATATTGATTCTTCATTAAGTCCATACACAGCCTAAAGTTATTTCCAGATGAAATAGGCAAGGAGAATAAGCAATAAAGCTAACCAAAGAGGAGCAGTTTGTTCAATTCATCCACTGCAAAAAAGACAAGTACAAAGATCCTGGCCTTCAAGACCAGGCTAGTTTTCTAACATCATTAGTGGTGTCACTATTTTCTAAAAGCCTTAGCTATTGAATGTGAAAAAGATTTCAAAGCTAGGTTGTATATACATTGTGAAAATACTAGAGAAAATTAAAGTAATAAAGAGGGCATATGTGAAGGATAAAAACTGCATTGCATCACAAACATATATGTTAATGCCAGTTATTGTCAAAGGAGATATCTGGAGCAAAATCAAGCTATGTGGAGTCTTTGGAGCACATCTTTTGGGCTTTGCTAACTGAGTGTTTAGGTATTTTGGTATATTTTTGAAATTTATTCAACTGACACTTTCTTTAATAATTAGTTGCTTATATATTTACAGACACCAACCTAAAAGTTAAAATTGCAGATGCCAAATTTAGCATGCTATTCACCTATTCAGCATATATTCTACAGGGCTTTATAATGTTCTATCACATTCATGTAGTGCCATACAGACACAAATGAGTAAAACTTGCAAATAATTAAGTGGTGAGTTACAACTACCTTAGAATAGCAGTCTGTGGTGAATTATAACTACCCTAGAATAGCAGTCTGTCCCAACTGAATTCTATACTTGCCAGTATAGTCAGCTTTAGGCAGAATGCAATTATGTAAATATAAGATTTCTGGTCTTCAGCTCCAGAAGTGTGATAGTTTCCTGTTAGACCTGTTTTATCTGCCAGACTTATGCAGATGTCTAGAATGAGATTTAAAGAGCTCTAGGTGCAAATATTTCAGGAACTGAATGGTATTTTAGGTGTATACTTCAAAGCTAACTAAATAATAGTGTTGAGGGTCTAGACAGCATTTACTTCAATAACTAAATGTTCATCAACTATATAGGGAGCTTACATATCTAACTAACCTAGAGACAGCTAAATGTAGTCCTCTTACTCTCAGACTTATGCCACCCTTAGATTTATACAGCCCCAGCTCTCTGTTACTTTCACATTTTATGTATTCATTTCCTAGTAATCACTATCTTCCCCCTCTGGGGTAAAAAAGGATGTAATTTGCCAATCAGATGTAGACACCTTCATGGCAGGTATCTTTACTTGAGCTAATCACCACAGACTCACTTTGCAATCCCTAAGAAAAGCTATTGTAAGATTTAGTTAATCTCATCCTCATATAGACACCTCAAGATGATTCACTTACTTCTGTATAGGTGTCTGACGACATTTAATGTTCTCTATGATATCCCACTTGAGCTTTAGCTGCCAATTAAGTAAGTCATTTGTCTTGGTTTCTTTACCTGCAAACCATGTGTGGATGTCAGAAGTCTCCTAGGGGATCTCAAATGATAGCTGACATCAATTCTGAAATAGCAGAATTAACTTGCTAAAAGAAGTCATGTTTGACACATAATTGTCTGCTGCTTCCCGTGGACTGTGATGGGCACATAGGATGATTTTCTACTCGTCAATGTCTACTAGGTAGGCATTTGATTTTGACATTTAAATTTAAAGTACGTAATATTTTTTTTTCAAGTTACGGTAATTTCAATAGCCAAAAATCTTTCTTCATTTCAAGTAATAGATTATCCAATCTCAAAGTGAGACTGACTTAGGACTTTATTTTGGACTCTAACTTACTGAGCAAATTATGCCTGCTCTACCTTTAGAACTACCTATAGGACTTCCCCTTGTTTAGGTTGCTGTCACAGTGGGTGTGGCTGTATCAGAAGCAGATGTGTCATTTTATGTGAATATGTTGCTCCTAAGATTTTACACTTTTGTCTTAGGAGCAACTTTTGTCACACTTAGTTTAGATTCTTAGCACTCACTATCCATATAAATCTTATGTCCTGAGGATTAGAGGTAGCTCTACATTCTCAGATGTCAACAAAAATTTGGAGGGAGAATAGAAATAGAATTTCTTAAATGCAGATCTTATTTATCAAGGTTCCAGAAGGACAGAATTTCTAGGAAAGGGAGGATCTTTCTGCTTTCTTTTGTTCTTGAAGTACTACTATGAGTATTTCTAATTTCATAGAGATCTTTTGCTTAAGTTTATAGGCCACAGTTTATCTGCTGACTTTATGATACCAGTACAGACATTAAGTATTATGCATTTTGTTAAAAATAGTTGAACATATCTGAGAAATTGGGAGAAAGATCTTGTAAGTAAAACTTACCATAGGCAATAAGGCTTTCTTATAGTGATTTAGAGGAAAATTTACCAGAGAAAACTAAGACTATGCTAATCGTTAGCAGCAGATTCTGATGAGATTTAAGAGATATGGATAGTAACAAGGATATAATAATGGTGTCTACTGGAAATTTTCATCAGCATATAAACAGTTAAATTCAGAGACTACTGTTGAAACATGGAAGCAGGAATTTTGTCATTGTCTAGGTATGTATGTGAAAATAGATATATACGCATACATGCATAAATATAATGCTATTCAAAATTATGTAAACATCTTTGAATTCACATTAAAAATCTTTTTTTTAATGTATTATTTCCTGTTCTATAAAAGTTCTCTTTTACAAAATATGAAATCAGTACTATAAATGTAGTTAATGCAGCCTAAAATTCTAATCCAAGCTTCCAGCTGACAGGCTTCAGTAGATGTGTTGAGAGCCAAAACTGGCTCTCATTATGTCCAGTACTTCCTGATAATAGTTTAGAATTGCAGGATTTAGTAATACCTCTAAGATGGCAACTTAATTATTTCAGTTGAAACCAGAGGAAAATACTTTGCTTTGGAAAAAAGAACAAACCAGAAACAAAAAACAAGGCTTATAGTAATTTCTTCCTGAAATTTTTTGCTGTTCATCTTCTCTACTTCCATTCAGAACTGTTTGTGTCCTTTTTAACTGTACTTAAGGCTGATGCTATATTAATAAAACACAATAGGCAGTTGTTGCCTTTTCCTTTCTTTTTCTCACATGATTTTCTTAAAGAGAATCAGAGCAAGATGCAAGCATTTCAAAGGACCCAAAAACAACATAGTTCACAATATCTTCCTTTATAGTGTTGAAACTGCTCTTTCTGAACAGAAGGAAGAGAAGTAGCTTTAGCATTTCTCATTTTTAGCATTCATAAGCAATCCCATCTGACTGTGGTATGAGTGTATTGGTAGAATCTTCAACAGAAAATGCCACTATTAAACAAGTAGGCAAAATGTAAGGGTGAAATCAGAACTGTCATAAGGGAATTTGACAGCAGAGAACTTGATTTTTCCATTCTCATTCAAGGTCAATACTATGTTACTTATAAGGGACTTAACTGATTTACAGGGGCTTCTCTCTGGCTTCAGCTCTGAAGGCAGAAAAGTGATGGAACCAGGCCCAGAATAAATTATGATATCATTGTTATTTCCACAAATAATTAACCTTCAGAGAACATTGATATAAGTTATACTGATGCCAAAAATATATCCTGTAATCCTTGGAGAATCAGTGATACAAATAATCTTGTAATGGATCTCCAAACACTGATGCATGAGAGGTGAGATCTGCATTGAATGCAGAGAATAACATGCAGCCTACTGCAGCTTCTTTTTAGCAGTTCAAGTATATGCAAAGTTTGACAGACAATTTGGGAATTTGTCAAGTATATTCATGCTGGGGTCTCTCCCCTGCCATGGAGCCCTGGGAGAGGGGCCCTGAGGGCACAGACATGGGGCTTCCCTGCCCCTGCTCAGCCTCATTCCCATTGGTTGGTTTGTGTTCCCTGCGCGGGCAGAAGGACCCTTGGTCCCGTGACTGGAACAGTTCCTCGGCAGAGCTCCGGCCATGCGGCTGGAGAAATAAACATCTCTGAAACATCTAGCAAGAATCTGTCTGTCCATATATATTTCCTTTCCACGGGACTCCTGGTTTGATATATGCATGTTGCAGTATCCCCACTGCAACATATTCACGTTTTGAATAACCTGAAAGAATCATAGAATCCTTCAGGTAGGAAAATACCTTTAAGATCATTGAGTCCAGCTATTAACCTGACACTGCCATGTCCCTAGGTGCTACCTCTACCCATTTTTTAAATACCTGCAGGGATGGTGACTCAACCACTTCCCTGGGCAGCCCATTCCAAAAGACAACCCTTGCAGTGAAGAAATTATTCCTAACACCCCGCCCAAACTT
Organism: Corvus cornix cornix; assembly: GCF_000738735.6. Taxonomy (NCBI): domain Eukaryota; kingdom Metazoa; phylum Chordata; class Aves; order Passeriformes; family Corvidae; genus Corvus; species Corvus cornix. The sequence continues at coordinate 72,020,555 of NC_046332.1, forward strand.
CCCCTGGAACAACTCGAGGCCACTGCCTCTTGCCTTGTTACTTGGGAGAAGGGAGCAACCCCCACCCAGCTACAATTTCCTTTCAGGTAGTGGTAGAGAGGAATAAGGTCCTCCCTGAGCCTTCTTTTCTCCAGCCTAAATAATCCCAGCTCCCTCAGACACATATGACTTGTACTCCAGACCCTTCACCAGCTCCACTGCCCTCCTCCAGCACCTCGGAGCCTTTCCTGTGGTGAGGGGCCCAAAACAGAATACAGCATTGGTGCAGCCTCACCAGTGCAGAGTACAGGGGGTCAATCACTGCTCTGGTTGTGCTGGCCACACTATTGGTGATACAGGCCAGGATGCAGGCCACCTGGGAACACTGCTGGCTCATATTCAGTAGGCTGTTGACCAGCATCCCCAGGTCCTTTTCTGTTGGGCCATTTTCCAGTCACTCATCCTCCAGCCTGTAGCACTGCCTGAGGCTGTTGTGATCCAAGGGCAGAATGTGGCACTTGGCGCTGTTGAACCTCATAGAGTTGGCCTTGGCCTGTTGATTCAGCCTGTCCATATCCTTCTGCAGAATCTTCCTACCCTCCAGCAGATCAACTCTCCCTCCCAAATTAGCACTGTTTGGAAATTATCTAACTCACATGCCATTTAAGACAATTTTTCACAGGTAATATTAACTGGAAAAAAACCCAAACAAACAAACCCAAACCCCCTAAAACCCAAATATGAAAAACAACCCAATCCAAAACAGCAGATATCATCAGTAATAGTATCTACCACTCTCCAGAGAGCAAAAGACCTTACTCCTTCCACATACCAGTGACAATTAATTTGATTTCTTGTCATTATAGTTTTGTCTTTTAAAGAAATACTACTACAGCTACCAGTCCTAACACTTGCTGATAGCATATTTTTCAAAAAAAGTAAATTTTTTTCTCTAAAAGATCAAACCTACACTGTTAATCACTAACTATTCCTTTGTGTAGTCTTCCATTTTTGGAAGACAAACAGTAGCAGTACAGAGCCTTTTTAACTTTAACTTTAACAGCCCGGCATTTCCAATTGAGGGAAAGACATTGCAGATTTCAGACACAAACACATTTTTAAGCCAATCTGAAAAGGGTTCTGAAAATTCAGAGTTTGGAGAAAATGAAGTATTGACATATATTGAGGGCAAGTACACCACTGAGAATCTAAATGTTATTGTAAGCATACTAATGGTGTGCTTAACTATATGATATTCTTCCTGTTTGGTAGGAAGTTATTGGCAGCTATACAGGACGACTTCCAGTAATACAAAACCATGTGTGCTACTGCACTCTCTTTCCAATTCACATTTTTTGCTCTACAGTTATATACAAGAAGCCATGTATAATGCTATGCACAATCCATCCCTCCTCTTTCCTTATGATTATTTTTCTTGCCTCAGAAGCAAGCCTGAGATAACAAAAATTATAATTTTTTGTCTTCTCATTACAATATAATTTTAATAAGGGTAACTACTCAATAATGAATTCCAGTTAGGCTGAAATTTTAAGTCTTTCTCTACTGGTAGGGACATTCAAAAATAATGAAACAATAATGCATAAAATCCAAGGTCCTCCTTGTTTATTTTGTCAAGTATTTATTATGCATTTTTCGCAGTACCATGAATCATAAATGCTGTCTGGATTGAAACACTTCTAGAAAGAAGTAGGATAGTTCCAGAACACAAATAAGATAAATAATATGGGTCTTGGAATTACACATCCTTTCCTTTTCTCCCTATGATATGAGCAGCCAGAAAGACATCCTTGTTAGAGGGGGAAGATTACTGACCAGAGGAAAATGCCTTCTGAAATACTGATGGAAAAATTGCCTGCCAACCTGGGAACTGTGAGCATGGGAACTGGAGCTGGGAACCAGAAGCACATTTGAAAAAAAGGAAAAAACTGGCATCTTTGAAGTACAGCTGAGTGCCTAGAAATTGGACACATCCTAATTGCAAAACCAAGAAATTGTAATGGCAATTAATAGTTCTAAAGTCATTAAAAAATTGATTTGTAATAAGAAGTAAAACACCCTGGGAAAGTAAGGATCAGTACCTACTGTTGGCTGTTCTAGCTTCAAGAACTGGAAAACAATTAAAAAAAAAATTGGTCTGAAAGAACAGAAAGCATCACCATCACTTGTCTGCCCCAGGTGAAATATAGAAATTAACAGCACCTATTGGCTGCTTGAAATGGTGGTGTTCTGATGTTCTAAGCTTTATTACATCTTTTTGATAAAAAAAGGACTTAATTTTTATCCAAAATGGAGCCTCTCTTTCTGAGGTTCCTTCCTGTGCTGTACATACTTTTATTTTCTTAAATAGGTCAGTTTTATCTGCACGAGCTTTCTATGAGGCCTTGGACCCTCACCAGGCACACCCAGGTGACTCCAAACTCTGTGACCTGGATCATCTTTAAAGTGAAACTGATGTCTGTTATTTTCCTGGGCTCCCTCAGGGCCCACTTCTGGGGTCAGTTTGATTTGTCCACCTGTTTCAGGGTGGTTAGGTCTCTCTCAGAGGATAAAGCCTCCATGTCTTTATGTATTAAAGTATAAAAAAAGGTATGTAATACACACTTGCAGGTTGGATAACCCTTCATGTCATCACACCCTCTAAGACAATAACTGCTTTTAGAGAAGCAGTTTTCCTTGTTGGCTTGTTATGACTGAAGTAGTATGAAGGTGGAAATACCATAAAGGTGGAAAATCCACCGTTTTATTTGCTCAACTCCTTTCAAATCATTATGTGCAGGATCAGAACAGTATCTGTCCCTATGGCACCTCCAGAGGCCAAAACTAAAGAACAGAGGAGACATTTTTGCCACTGGATTCTTTGATATGGGCTTTTAATGATATTCTCTGCCTAATATTCACTGTGCATGCTTTATATTATATTATATTTAGTAAAGCTGTACATTTTCAATTAAGAAATAACATTCTGTTCTAGAATGGAAGGCTATATTTAACCATCATTTATATTTATTTACATGTTTACATTAATGCCCCCAAGAATGAAAACAGGTATATAAGACTAACAAGATGAATTTAAAAGCCAAGTATACAACTGCCATCCTGATTCAGGGTGCACATCACTATCATCAGGCATATTGGCATTCATCACCAGCCTTTGAAAGATGCTAGATCACTGTTTTCTTAGAAAACCACGACTCATCTCTGTGTCTACATGTATCTGTATATACAGAAACGGTACATAAGCAGTTTATGAATTTCACCTCTGTGAAAAGAGAGATGGATCAGTAATTTACTTGCAAACAAGCATCAAGGTTTATTCTTGGAACTCTTTTTCATCTCTCTTGTGAAGTCTGAGAACTATATGCAAAATCTATATCACATTTTTTCCATTTATTTTGTCTAAGTGAAGCAAGGTGAAGCCTTCAGTGTAACTAATTGATGTTAATTTTGATCAATTCTATAATGCATTTAAAGCTGAATTTTGGGAAAAAAAAAGAAAATTTGACTTTTTTTTTCTGATTATAATGAAGAATTACAGCCGTTAAAAATAATTAAAGATACTACTTTTCTTTACAAAGTAGCAGTTCAGTGACACAAGCATCACTACCAGAACAAAGATTGTAGCATGGGTTTCTAGTACTCAGGCCATCATTAACTCACAGAACAAGGAACAGAACAAACTTATACTTGGAGTGACACTGTCCTGTATTTTTCTGCTGATTTTCTTTTTTTTTAAATGCAACTTTGCCAACTGCTTCTCTAATACCTAAAGATTGCTTTTGCTGTTGGTTTGTTTTGTTTGTCCTTTTCTGTGGCTAAGATGACCTTTTGTTAATCATAAACTTCTTGATTTCCTGTAACGCTATCTCTGGGGTTCTTAACTAGAAACAAGAGCTCTATTTGCTGTGTAGCTGCTGAAAAAATAGTGTCAAGGCAACTGTGGTTTTGGGAAGATTTCTGAAGTTGTTCTAAAACCTAAAAGTAATGAGACTGTGGAATGCCACTACCCTAGAAGGTGTCAGACATAAGCTCTGCACTAAATCTGACTCAATAATACGTTTTGAACTTCGTGGGAAGCTTTCTAAAATCTGGGTTTATTCCAAAAAAAGGCTGAAATTAAATAGCAAGGAAACAAAGAAACACAGCATTCTCATGGACTAAGCTGCCGCTGTCCCACGAAACTGGCATTCCCAGGCCAGCGCTGAGCAGATGAAAGGTAAATGGCACAGTGTTGTACAGTCCATCTGGAAAAGAACTATAGAGCATCCACTTCTACTTCATAGCATGATCAGACTTACCTAGCTCATGGCTGTCAAGTGTATTTTCAGGCTGCCCTCAAAAGCCTTTCATCTTGGAGATTCGTATTATTCTTTGGGCAATCTGTTCCAACTTTCCTCAAGTCCAATCAAAATCTCCATTTTGTCACTTAAGCCTCCTATTCATCCTGGACATGAAGATTGATTATAACTGCATGGAGACAAAAAAATCAGAGGCATTGATATTTTGGCTGTATTGTTTTATATATTTTTGTTACAATCCTCAGTTATTCACATTAATATAGATGTTGTTATCCAATATTTATAAAGGGTTATGGGGTTTGTTTTTGGGGTTGTTTTTTGCTTGTTTTGCTGGGTTTTGGTTGGTTTGGTTCTATTTGTCCCTTCCTTTCCTTCCTTTCCTTCCTTTCCTTCCTTCCTTCCTTTTACTATCTCATTTCAAGTAGAGTCTATGTAGATATCAGAATGAAACTTCTTGCTGAACATTTACTGAATAGAGTTATCAACTAAACTATTTTCACAGGCTTATATTAATTTTTTTTCTCCCAAGTCACATAAAATAACAAAGCAAAATTCTTTAAAATTGGTGACAGTAAGATGCACATTTTACTGCTAAAATTACTTGATAGCACAACGGTTATCAAGAAATGTGAAGACATTACAGGACACTTAAGCTTGCTGAAAGCCACAAAGTAAGAGCCTCTTATATGTAAAGCCAAGATTTCACTTTTAGGATAAATCAAATAATGAATCTAATCTTCATTAGTCTAGATCTAGTTGTTACCAGAAGAAAGAATGGAGATAAAATCACTGTGCACACACTTTTCAGATTCAGCCCCTATTCCAAGTATTATGCCCACCCTACCAAAGGTCCTCTGGGGCCTGAGGCTGGTGTTCATTCTGCTCTGTATGGGTCTGTTGCAGGCAAGGAGGTTGGCTGTGAGTTGTGGACTTCTGGAATTCTTTACAGGAAGGACTGTGGTATGCATTTGATGGATATCCCTACCTCCGTCTAAGGGACCAGTTGGGGTAACGTTGAGCCATTTAATAACGCACTTGAACAGCCTTTTTCTTTCTTCATTGGTCTGAAATCCAAATGTCCTATGTATTCACATGCTCTAGATATGGGGTTTTTTTCCTTATTACCCCTAAAACCAATATTGTCCAGCTCCATGTCAGAATTTCTTTAACTGACTATGGGTGAATTGTGCACTGTTGAGTTGTCTCCAGTTCCCTGCCTGTGCCCTGTCTCTTACTACTCCTGTACCTGAACTCCTCTGCATCATGTCCTGTGTACTCACTTCTCCAGGTCACTGCTGTCCTACCATATATGTATTTCTCCATTTTATGGCATTGTATTAGAGCTGTGTATATTTTTCTGAATAAATACTTTCTGCAACTATGGTCGTGCTGTTCTAAAAGTAGAGCAAATCATCTGTAGTCACCTGATCAAATAAGGAAATTTCTGTCACTGCTAAACCAAGCAAAACAAATTTGGAGGCAGGTCAACAAAAGTTCAGACAGAGGAGGCCTGATAAGCCCCAGCCCTGAGGCCTTACAGACATCCAGCATTAGCAGTGGCAATGCTGTATTGCAGTGCTACATCTCTGCAAACTGTTCTGCTCACTTGCCCCTTTTTTTCTTAACTAGAAAGTTGTGAGGAAGATGTGTCGTGGAGAAATTTAAGGTAATTTGAGGAGAAAATTAAGGTAATTTCAGGTAGCCATGAGGACTGAACCCCAACAACCAAATGCATTAGATTTTATTTTGGATATTAAGAAAAAATTCTTCATGAAAATAGTTGTCAAGAATTGGAACAGGCTGCCCAGGGAAATGGTTAAGTCATTGTCCCTGGTAAATTATGATTTCTATTCCATGATCTCTATCCTACAGCAAATCAACTTTCTGCACAGAATAAAAACTCATGCAAAACATTCTGGTCTAGCCGCGACAGGCAAGCACAACAGGTTTGAGGAAAAAGCACACTCTCTCCAACACATCAGCACGTCTGATTTGGCTGGTAGCCTGGCCATCACCCACAGCAGCTCAACCTCAGACACAGCCTTCTTCAAGATTTTGGTAGTCTGTGCATTTATTCCCACCAAGGGGCTGTTGTTTTCCTGGATTTTTTGCTTTCCAACTCAGATGGTAGCCATATGCTGACAGCAGGCTTTTGGCCGCATCGCCCCAGAAAAGCAAACTAGCTGGTTTTTACTGCTTTACAATTACAGTTTTGTCTCCCTCCCCAAACATGTTATAAGAATGCAAATACATTAAGAATTAATTTGTACCTTTTTTTTAGTTGGTTTTGTTTTGGTTTGGTTTGTTTTTTTTATATCAAGGTTTTTGTTGATCTTGTCCATAATACTTATTTGTTTTTCCAGTGGACAGTTTTGACCTGGACAGCTTTAGTTCATATCTCTCTTACTGAAGCAGTGCCTTTCACCCCAGAACAACTTTCTTTTTTTTTATAATTTTCAATCCAACCCAAAGCATGTTAATATATATGCATGGTTTTCATACAGTTTTTTCACAAATTACTTAGGGCAAATTAGTAGATTCAGAGTAATAATCAGTCATTCGCTTTATATTTGAAAAACCAGTAGTTCCTCAGAAAACAATGTTTTATCCTTTCTGCTCAATGAAAATATTTTTCCTTGTTTAAGTAAATTAAAACAAAAAGGTTTTAGCTGCATAAGTTCTGCTGTCAAGCCCAGCATCTCTAGAATTTTCACAATCATTCTTTTCTAAATATTAGCATTGCAAGCTATAATTTGCAACCTATAACCATTCAGGCATCATAGCAACTGTGCCACGCAAAAAAGGATGTCATAAAAAGCTAGGGCTTAGTATTGCAGTAGAAAAGTAAATCTGATGAGTGGCTGACAAAATCAAATCAGCCATAAGATAGAGAATTTGCTGAAAACAAGATTTTTCACCAGTCCACCAGAATGGAAATACTATTTTAAAAAACACAGAATCTGTGATTCACGGAATCACAGAATCACAGAACTGTTTAGGGTGGAAAAAGACCTCCAAAACCATCAAGTCCAACCTACGGCTGAACACCACCTTGTAAACTCGACCATGACACTGAACGCCACATCCAGTCATAGGGACAGTGATGCAACCACCTCCCTGGGAAGCCCATTCCAATCCTAACAATCCTTTCCATTAAGAAATTCTCTTTGATGTCTAACCTGAACCTCTCCAGGCACAGATTAAGACTGTCCTCTGTAACTGCTTGCCTGGGAGAAGAGACTGTCTCCCACCTGGCTACAACCTCCTTCCAGGTCGTTGTAGAGAGCGATAAGGTCTCTCCTGAGTCTCCTTTTCTGCAGGCTAAGCAATCACAGCTCCCTCACCAGGATACTTGAAGTTCTGAAGAAATAAACACTAACCTCTTCTTTTTATTATCATACCTGTCCTTCTAACTAGAATAATTATTTTTAAGCAACCGTATCAATCTCTACAGGCTAAATTCTACTAAATTCTATCTTCTCTGTTGTAATTATTAGCTTTTTTTTAACTTGACTCTCTTCAGGATTTGGAAATATGTTGGTTGTTTACGTAATTACTCAGAGAGGCTTAAAGGTGTATGATATCTCTGTGGTTCATTCATATATTCCAAGTCAGGAAGCAGATCATAAGTTTGTCCATCTCTTATAGATGATGTTAAAGAAACAAAACTACTGTGAACTGAGAAAAAAAACCTTGTTTCTTAAGTTTTACAACAATGTAGAAAAAAGGAAAAACTTCGATTTCTTTAAAAAGAGCGTGCCAAGGAAAATTGCCAAGGTAAGAGATCAGGGTGTTGGTGGGGTAGAGGGGCTGGTTTTATCTCTAAAGTATTGACAAAAAAAATGCAGAAGAAACACATTTTCCATACATCTTTGCCAGTGGGGAAAAAGTAAAAGATGCCTGAATCTGGAATACTGTATTAAACAGAAAAGTAGAATAAGTCAGTCCAGCTGCAAACATTGAAAACTTACACAAAGGGGAGGTTTGAATTAAAAGAATAAAGGCCATTCAAAAAAGATAATCTCAGTGGATGCATTCAGAAAGTGTTTGGAGAGTTGTTTAATCAACAAAATGCAGAGGAAATCATAATTGACAGGCATTGTACCTTCTGCCCTCCAGTTCTGGCAGCAGGCCAAGGTATGGAATAGTGAGGTTCTGTTATGATTGCCAAATGCAGGTCATTAGAAAGAGTGGAACTGAATATAAGACATTTTCAAGGTCATATAAAACAATATGGAGAGAATTTTCTATCTTGATTTTAATGGACAAGGCACCAAATGTAATAAAAGCAGGCTTCAAAGAGGCAGACTGATGAACACCATGAATTTTACTTGGAGATCTTGTTTATACATAGCCTGGCATACTAGTCAGGAAAAAGGGGAAACTACCTAAAATTTCTGATTCTGGTTGTTAAAAATAAAAGCACAGTAAGAAAAGCAGAGAAAATCATCCAGAAGTGAGACAGGCATGGGCTGGGATTAAGAAGCAGGTAGAGGTGGAAGCAACTAAAACCCCTGCTCTTGTCTGCTGTACATCTGTAAGACTGAATGGTTTTCATAAACAGACTCCATCCCTTTCTCACAGTTTTCTTCATGCAGTAAGTTAGAAATGTTTCCTCATGTTTTGTTTTTCTTTATGTTCAGAAACACAAACAATTATAATTTTAAAAGTACACATATTTTTAACTCATCATTTTATCATCTATATAAAGTTGTCCAGTAGACTTTTCAGGGAGAGGTAAAAAGGAACACTAGGGGAAAGTGTAATGCCTCTGTTTAGGAAAAAAAAAAAAAAGAAAAAAGAAAAGGCAGATAGAAAACAAGATATTTGATTAGGCATCAGAATTAACTGTTTTCCCCATTATAAATATAATAGAAACCTTACTTACAAATGTTGCAGAAAAGGCCACTGTAATGCAATGTAATACAAAACCAAAAATCCAGATCAAGAATAGTGTATAATCTACATTTATAGCTTCTGTAGAGTTCTCTGAAATAAATAAAGGGGAAAAAGACAAAGAAGTATTTCTTCCTTTGGATAGACTAATCAAAGGAAAGAGTTACAGTATGGTAAAGCTGAGGATAGCTGAAGTTTATTCTCTAAACATATTACCAAATTAAATACTTAATCCAGAACCAAGACTCAGCAACATGAAAAAGGAGGCACACATGTAGATCTAGTTAAGCAGCAAGAGATTTGAATCCTGTCATCTATATCTCAAGCAAATACTTTAATTTTACATAAAGGGAGTAAGCATACAAGAGAGGAAAACGGTGTATTTTCATGAACAGAATTTCTTTGGTGAATGCAGGTGCTCTTTAAGTTTTCTTCTGGATTAAATCCTGCAGACAAGTTTGGTAGTGAAATGCCAAGAACCAGTGCATGATCCTGTCACAGTTAGCTTAATGTTCTAACAAGCAACAATTAGGACTGCAATGGGCTTTACTGTAAATACGTAAGCTGCTAGATAATTTATGCACTATCATTATTAGGATCATGATTTTAGATAACAACCTTCAGCTTTACAAATGTGTGCTTATGCTGTACTCTCTAGCTCATAAATCAAGCCCCATATTACAGCCTTTATAAATCTACTCTGTTAGGAGTCATAATAAAACGTAATGCCTACAATAAATACCTCAGAAAGTTTGTAAGTGAGATAGAGCCACAGACCTTCCTGGAGCTCCTGGCTCAGCACATACAGATTTTTTTTAACATATATGAAGAAGTATGTTATGAGATGACTGATATAATATCTCTATTTTTACCATGTTTAGTTTAATATTGAAACATCTGCATTTACTGGTTTTCTTGCCTTCCTGGAAATAAGAAAATGGAAAAATTAAAATGTGGAATCTTAAACTCCTTATGGCAAAACAGATATCAAACACATTCATTCATGCTCATCTGTTGGTGCACATATAATTGATGCTATTTTTTTCCAGTTGAAAAGATTAGGAGTAAAAAAGAGGACTTTCTGAGATGATAAAAGAGAATTGAGGAAGATTAATTGCTAAAGAAAGAAAAATGTAAGGATATACAAAAAGTACATGCCTAGAATAAACAATAAGCTAAAAGAATAAGGAAAAGCATCCAAACAAAAGAAATATAGAAACAAAACAACTATGAATCTTGTCTATCTAGCTAGCATGGAACTTTGAATTATTTTCTTCATAATAATTTCTTCATCTGCAATTCATTATTCATTTACTGTGGTTTCCAATTACAATAATGGGTAACATGTATAAAGTCGAGTGTCAGCAACCTACTTATTACAGAAAAAGAACTTTAAGTATCTCATTCAATATCACATGCAAGAAAAAAATACAAATATATTCAGGAAAAATAGTTTATATGAATCTAGGAGAAATTTCTGTAAAAAAAAAAGATACCTGGTTTGCACTGGAGAGTTTGCAGGTTTCTTCCCAGATGTCAATAAAAAAGAAACAAAAGCATACTAAAATTGTTTAAATAACAAGAAAATTAAAGAAAGATAAATATGGATAATGACTAACCCTCACCTCCCTTCAGTTTTCGGGAACCTCACTTTCATGGATCTTCCAACAGGTGGTGGACAGAAAAAGCACACTACACAGAATTGTCATCTGTGGAGTGGTTCAGACTCCTTGTCAAACCATGGTGCCATTTCATTTAGTGTAACAAACAAAACTCAATTTCTTGCCTTGACACATAGGAATGTTGTCTCTATCTGTCCATTAGAGGCATGGCTTGCCGAAAAAAGTGTGGAGTTGGCAGTGATGGCACCCTGCTGTGATGCCCTTGCACTGCCTTTTCCAGTGCCAGTGTCCCAGGAGCTGTAGGCTCTGAAGCTCTCTGAACCCTAAACCAAACCCCACTTCCTCAAATACAGTATGTTCTATCATACTCCTAATACAATATATGTAGAATCAATCAATATACTGCAGAAAGATGCAAAGCCCTTAAATACATTCTCTTCCCCTTAAATATATCCCCCTTTTCTTTGTTACATGTATTTATCAACAGTAATAATACAGAACACCTGTGGAAATAAATGTATATCTACCTCTTTTTTTCTTAAGTTTGAAATTTTGTCAAGACTGTAATCTGAAAGAATATGTATATATACTGACAGAATATATATATACATACAGACAGAAATATTTCTATTCATATTTAACAGGTTACTTCATAAGCCTTTTCTGAAATATGGGATTTATTAAGGATATCCTTATTGTCTCATTTATTTACAAAAAGTTCTGTTTGAGAAAATTAATTTTTTATTATTTGAGCTTGAAACAAAGGTCAGCATATTACACCTAACCAGAATTTCAACAGTTTCTTGTGGATAATTGCTTCCCTGATGAAGAGGTATCAATCATGTTGTATTGCTTGCGATTATATACGTATACATACGTGTGTACATGTACAAATGCAACTCCCAGTCTGTCTAGATGGAGTAATTTTTTATAGATATTCCCATGATACACTGAAAATTGTCAGAATTCAGTTTTCAGTGAGGTAATTGAGAGAGACTTTTAACAATTACTTTGCCTGCGCGTTTTTGTACAGATATGCAATTTTGTTCTCAGTGAAACTGGTATTTCTCCTTATTTCTTCCTTTTTTCTTCTTTTTTTTTTTCCATCTTCAGGAAAATGCTGCTTCTGTGCTTCAGGAATCTCAGTTAAATCTTAAAATTGGTCTATAGAATTATAATAGTAATAATACTTTTGAACCACTGAGTCAGTTGCATGCCCTTGAAGACAATCACAGTGTGTAACTACCTTCATGATATATCAAACATTTGCTTGAATGTAGCAACATTTTTTACTCCTAGTTCACTCGGAGTGAAGTTACTGTAGAATATCGTTGCATGATAGATGGAAAATGTCCTTTCCAGACTGAATATATTCATGCACAGTTTATATCCATTTACTCATGTGTCAAGATTGCTCTTAGTTTGGATACCTATCTTCCATCATTTGTAGAGGTACAGATTGCAGTTATATCTCATAACCGTCAAAGATCTATTAGCCTCTCATCTCATTTTTCTAGCAATCCTTGCATCCATTTATTCTAGTATAAGCTCATATTTCTTAGAGTGAACTACCAGAAACATCTCCTGTATTTTAGACAATGTCATGTGAGTGACTTTTACAATGCCATTCTAGCTATTACTTTTTCTGCATTACCTATACATATTCATTTTCTTAATAAGTAACTTTAGTTCTCCTCTGGCGATAATAATTCTAATTCTCATTTTACTATAAGACAAGTGGCAATTTTAAGTATCTCTATTTCAGTCAATAGAAGAGTGCTGGTATAAGAGAAGACTTGGCACTGATGACTTCTATGTATTCCTGTCTGTGTTAGTTTAGTATTTAACTTTCAGGTAGAGAAAGACCAGAAAGGCCAGAAGAGGCTAACACCCCAGATGAATAAAAGGATAAGGTACTGGTGAAGAATTGCCAGATTTGCTCATTTTGCAAGAAAAGAAAGACCAACTTGTACTTCAAGTGATGAAGACATCAAATAGACAAAGTAATGCACATTTTTCTCTTGCCATAGGCTTCCTTGAAGCTTCTCTGATCTCTCATAAAATACATGTGGGGAGACCTCCAAGAAAATTCTTCTGTCACTTTAAAAGGGAAGATGGAGAGAGAACAGTATTTCCTAGTCAGCTGCAACTTTATGTCAAATAGGGAGCAGAAGCAATGGTAAAGAGGATTACACTCTGTCAGCTCCATGAATAAACTCAAGAATGCTGTTCAGACCATGATCCCACTGTATTTATGCCATATGTGTCCATGACATCATTATTCAACTGAACCAGTTAACTTGATTCTGCATGTCCAGAAATGAGCTTCTGTTAAGGTATCAGGGCAAAAACCATAAGTCTACTCACGCTGATTGTAGGGTTATACCAGATTTATCCTGTCTCTAGAGGACAGATGATGCATTATTCTGTATAAAATGCCATCTGGCAAAAAGCTCAGCTGCTAAAAGAACCCAGTTAGAGCAGTCATGGATTTTTAATTTTATTTTTTGTTACATGAGACCAACATTTTCTCATCTAGCTGTGTTTTATTTTCATGTGGAAGCAGAATTCCTAAAGTTGTAGCTGTTCTTTTACTAAAACATGGACTCAAAAATCTGTTGTTATTGACAGTTCTGGAGTGCTTTGATGTGTTCCATGCATAATATTCCCAAGAAAGCAAAGGTGCAATTTCCATCTCTCTCACCTAGCAACAAACCACACCATAGTGTAGAACTTCTGTTTCTCTGAAATTGGTATGTTAGTGGGAGAGCAGTGGAGGTAGTGGCTTTTGCCCACATCTGCCAGTCTGCCAAGTGTTTTTCCTTTTCACCATTTAAGAAAAAAACAACACTTTTTTCTGCCCCTCATGGACCTATGAAGTAAACTATCCCAGAAGGAAAAATGTCTGCTTAACCCAGGTGCCTTAAAGTTTTAATGCCCTGGGGCGACAACATGAACTGTATATAATTGTCAGAAATTTTCTATTACTCTGCTTCTCCTCTCACATACACAAAGGTTTTTCTTGCTTTTGTAGCGGGATTTAACACATTTTCCAAATCCATTTTCTTGTGTGTCTGTGAGATGGATACGGTTTCTAGGAGGTGTCTTGTCCCTTTGTCTCAGGACACGTATCCCTCTATGGCCGCAGTTAACAGAAGTTTGCTCATGTGGAGACACATACTGGTTGTAGGAACCATGTCTTAAACCCATAATATTCTTTGCTAATGCCCTAGGCTTCCCTGCTCTCTGGGCACTAGGAGTTCACTGCTATTTTAGGGCAGTTACTGAAATGTTAACATGAATAAGAAAATATGAAACAAGCATAATTTAAAGGCAATGGAAATTTAACAAGAGCTCCAGGCTTATCATAATTGACAAAGGATTTTAACAGAGATTAAAATGAAAATAACTAAAAATGCAGTCTTACTGCATGCAGGACAACTAACAACTATTACAGCCTCATATGGATAAGCCTCAGTTGCTTTTATTGATATGTAGGAAGAATAGGAAGCATCCTTGACCGTCTGTCAAGATTTAATAAATCAGTTTTTAATATTGCATTATTATATTGCATAGATTAATATTATAATATTGCAATATATTATATAATTGCATTGGAATTATAGTACAATAATGCTACAATTACATATAGTGAAAAAATAATATGATAATATGATATACAGTATAATCAACATGTAAATATAGCATTTAAAATATTTATTTATTAAATTTCTAATACTTTTTCTAAAATATTATATTTCATAATATATAGTCATATAAATTAATTAGTTGATAAAGGATATAAATATACTTCCTTATACTGTATTTACTATATAATATATTATTTATTTATTTATGCTTTTAGATTTAATAATTTAATGTTTTGATTCCTAAAAAATGTGTATTATTACCCTATTTATAGCGACAGTGTATTTATAGCTATCAGACACATCGTACGAGATACTATTTCAGCTATTTGAAATAAACCCATGCTATAAATTTCTCTTTTGAGATGAACTTCCAGAACTGCAGTGGTCTTCAGCAGGTATTTCAAAATATAAGAGAAAGAAATCACAATGTTTAAAGCCTAATGGGTAAAAAATAGTGAGCATTTCTGTGCAACAAAATGCTTTTGTGAAAGGATGTCAAACGGATACAACAACACATCATAGATATATTTGTTTTGAAAGAGTTTCTTGTGAATAAACTTAAAATTAGAAAAGTATTTACTATTGTAAAGTGAACAATTCTACTTATTTATCTTTCTTTAAACTGGAGAATATGAACACCAGTCACTCACTGAGAGTTGCTTTCAAAGGCTTTCAAGATTTTCAGCTATGTTGAATGGCTTCTAAAGGACTAGGACAATTATGTTTTTTTTTTTTTTTTTATTATTTACTGTTATGGTATAAGTTAAAGGATAAACAGAAAATATTTGGGTGGCTACATTTAAAGATGTGCTAAGAGGACGTTTCACGCTTATAGACCTGCATGTCAAGAGTCTCTTAATGTCAGCAGGAAATATAAACTACTTTGTGTATTCGTGAGGATGAGGCCATCCTCAGCCTAAATGGGAGAGGAAAACAGCTATGAACACACCCAGTGTTCCTGATCTCATGCCTTAACACTGCATTCATGGTGATGATGTGCTACAGCCCTGTTAAATCCACAGCTAAATAGCCTCCTCATGTTTATGAGAATAAAGCAGGAATTTCAAATATTATAACAGTCACTCTTGACTGATAACACACGTGAAGTCATTCCCAGTGAAGCACTTAATTAATATCCCTCCTTTACCTACATGTGACAAGTTTCTCTGTCACTTCCAATCCATCTTATGCATGTGATTAATGATAAAAAACACTGATAAAGTTAACTTTTCTTTCTAAAATTCTGTTCACTTTGTCATGGAGATGGCAGAAAACAGTATCTACAGTCCTTTAGAAGTGTTGGTCACATATGTTAACGCAAAAGTTAAAAAATTGCTTAAGATGGAATTGAAATATATTGCAAAAAATCAGATGTATCCCCATTTGAATTCTATACTGGTTTCTCTGACAACTCTGTACAATGAAATAATAGCAGTGATAAATGTTTTCACTTTTCCCAAAACTATTTTTTAAATTGTTATAACCAATATGCTGCTGCTCCTCAAATTTTATTTCATTTTATTTCATTTGATATAATGAGGCCTTTTCACTAAGAAGTTGCACCCATTAAACTTTTAAATATTTTTTTCTGTTGTTGTCTTTCTGATGCCTGCCAAAAAGCATGGAAAATAATAGAAATTAGTGACGTCCTACATAAACTTGTATTTTAATGGCTCTCATTTGGAAAAAAAAAAAAAAAAACAACAAAAACAAACATTTAAGACTTCAGTGAACAGCATATTTTCCAGTTGGTTTCCCAACAATTTTCTTTATAGACCCCCTTGGATGGTGTTTAAGTGAACAGTACATTTTTAGTAATCTAAATTAAAAACAGTAACTGCATGAAATGAAACTGCAGTACACGTTGCATTATTAGTATAGTTCACTACACAAATGCAAGTGCAATGCTATGTGTGAGATTGACACCAAATATAAATTAAAAAATGAATAATAGCATAGAAATAAGTTACTGTTTATTAATAAAATCTGCATAAAACAGAGCTCTCTGCTTAACTATCCACAGAATAGCTTATGCAAATGTCACATAATATCATTAGGAACAAATTCTGTCCTTGACTGTAAAATGTTTTGTCCAATGTTGCCGAGAGTCCTTCATCATGTATTAGTGTGGTGAATGACTTAAGAAGAAAATAACTCCAAACTAATTTCTATTTAATTTTTACCACTTCTGCATGAGTTCCAAATTTTTTGTTTCTGAACCTACAAACAGTTTCTGTGTTATTAATAGTGCTTTCAAGTACTCAAGCTCTAAAGTGTATATAGTAAATTAATACAACTTGATATTCTGAATAGTTTTTAATTATTAATTTTTAATTACTGTTAATTATGAAATTTAATTAAAATGGTAAACTGATGTGTAAGCAGAAGGCTTAGGTACTCAAGAACTTTCTCATTTCAGTCCATTGGTTATGTCTCTCCTCACAGATTCCAAGTGGATGGGCTGCAAGGCAGGGACTGGCGGAGCAAAGACTCTACCACTGTTACAGAAGATCAGGTTTGAGACCACCTGAAGAACCTGAACTTACTCAGGTCTATGGAACCTGATGAGATGCACCCCAGAGTCCTGAGAGAATCAGCTGATCTAGTTGCCAAGCCCCTATCCATTATATTTTAAAAGTCATGGCAGTGGTAAGCCACTTCACTCTTAATCTCACATGACTTTCTATATTAGTTCTGCTGCGTTAAGTAATTGAGCTTTTATTCGGAGGATTTCTTACAGCAACACAGTCACCCTCGGATTTTAAAAAGCCAGACTGCAGCATGTGAGAAACACCTGATAATCACAAACATCTGAAATTTACTTGAGCTAATTTGATTATCTAGCAGTAAAAAAGCTGCTATTCTATATATGGGAACACAGTGTACACCAGAATAAATTTTTGTTTTACTATTATTTAAAACAATAAGTAGTAAAATAGTGTATCAATTGGTAACTGTAAATGAAGTATACCTTTTGCAAAGGTATACTTTTCAGCTGGTATATTTCTTTTACTCTTCTTAAAGTTCCACCAACAATTTTCTTTTTCATTAACAGCCAAAGCAAATTACACACAGTAATGAAAGGTAGTATGCAAGATGATGCTGTGATTTTAAATCTGCTGTAGCCAAGGTTCTTTCACTGCTTATATCAGAGACCTATTTTTAATTACTTAAACTGGTCAATTTTAGGCTTATAGGGTTAACTAGTTATACAAATAAAAATATATAATTATTCAAATTCTAATATTGCAGCTTTCTGTTGTACTGCAAACTCTATCCAATTGAAGAAAAACTCAACAAACAAAACAAAACAGACCTAAACCCACACAAAACCACAAAACATAAATGTAATTTTTAAATCTATGTCTATACAATTAAGAATTTGTCTTCATTGTTATTATTTATGCATAGCTTAAGGAAACAATGCAATATGCATTTGGGACTGGAGAGGAAGCATGGGAGCATAGCTAAGGAAATGTTCTACGCAGTTGAAGAGACTGAATATACATACAATGTTTCCTTATCTGGCAGAAGCAGACTGAAGTTGCTGTTGAAAATTATTCAATCTGTCAGGGAACATGTGGTATGTGGGTATAAAAGTACTCTAAAAAATATCTTCATTTTGTCAGTTCCTTGGACTGAAGTTATTGCAAAATGAATACAAACTGCAATACCCTTCAAATAAGGATATTGTTTGCTTATTTTCTGGAGTAGCCTAATGTAATTCACACACAATTCAGCAAATAATCGCCTGTATACAGAATACATGTCCTTTCAGTACATTTTCTTTATAAGCCTGATTAAATAAGACATAAGCAGTTTATCACTAGTTATTTTTTCACTATCAGTGTTACATTCCTCTGTAGCAAAGCACAATAGGTGTTACGCTGTGGAGGCGGAAGTCTGAGAAGGAGATTGTTCCATGATAGTTCAGGAGTGCACTGAAACAGAGTATTACCCTTTTAGTCCTGGTGTTTCTCTTGTATCCCCCTGACCAAAAAGTATAAAGTATTCTTTGCCTAATTGCAGTCTATGGTGTCAACCTGACATACATTCTATTTTGGCAACAAACTCATTGCTCTCACACCACGATGGTAATATTGCATTGGCAATGCAAGGTTTCCTTTACTGAAGTTCTTTAACTGATCTCTTTTTCCTGTGCCAGTTATAACTCAAAAAGCTGTGAAATTAAGAATATAGAATTACTCATAAATAGGATATGTAATTGGCCTATTTTGTGCAAGTATACTCAGTATATTTTTTGCTGCTGCTATCAGTGTGGAAAAATGAGCCTGAAATGTCACATGTGAGCTTCAGTATATAAAGAAATAGGGTTTTTTTTCCCAAGAAATTAAAACTCTGTTAAAGAATAAGGCCAGAAAAATACCTGTAATACCTTGTGGTGGGTTTGATCTTGGCTGGCTGCCAAGCCCTTATTTTGGCACTCTTTCTTTCCCCCTCCTCAACAGGACAGGAGGAGAAAATTAGATGGAAAAACTTGTGAGTCGGGATAAAGACAAGATCACTCATCAGCTACCTTCATAGAAAAAAAGACTCCACTTGGGTAAAATTTATTTAATTTTTTTTTTCCCCATTAAAAATTGAGTAGGATGATGAGAAGGAACAACAAAAGTTAAAACAAATAACACCGTCCCCCACCCCTCTGTTTTTCCTATGATCAAACTCGCTCCCAATTTCTCAGCCTCCTCTTCCTGAGCAGCACACAGGGATGGGGAGTACAGGTTGTGGTCAGCTAGTAACTAGTTGTCTCAAATGTTCTTTCCTCCTCATGCTCTTCTGCTCTAGCATGGAGAGCCACCTGTGAAGACAGTCCTGCATGTAGTTCACCAATGTGGCTTCTTCCCATGGGCAACATCTCTCCACAAACTGATCTAGCATGGGCCCTTTCCAAGGGGTGCAGTCCTTTAGGAGCAGACTGCTTCAGTGTGGGTCCCTCACAGGTTCACAGGTCCTGATGGAAAACATGCTCCCATGTGGGCTCCTCTCTGCAAGACAGCTCCAGCCTGCTCCAGCGTGGGCTCTCCATAGGTTGCAGCTTCCTTAAGGGCATATCCACCTACTGAAGCATGGAGTACTTCACAAACTGCAGCCTGTGTACCAGCTATTAACTACAATAAAAATTTTCCTGCCCTAAATACATGTACGTAAAAAGATTGTCCACACTCCTCCAATATTTCCATGATATTAGAATATACTAAACAACATGAAAATGAGAAACATCAGCAGTCATCCTTTATTTCAACCTGTAGTTCAAGGTGTAGCACAAGCAGCATGAACTTTATTGAATAAGAAAATGATCTCTCATGTAGTGTACTTAAATGGTATAGCTTACCATGGGAATTTCTAAGTGCATTTATTGATTACATTTCTTTATTAGTTCATCAAATATTCAAATGTTCTTTTGATTCTGCCAGAAGATATGTCTAATGATTCTTGCATATAATATACACTCCCAGACATCAGCTGTCTGTTGAAATGAATGCACAGAATACATCAATGGAGACAATGAAAAGGTTCCCTGGAACATCTGGCAGATCGCTCCATGCACAAGAAAGCCTAAGAAATGTGATATGCCATATGTGAAGCAAAGATTTGAAGAGATAAGAACAACTTGGTACAAACATGCCTTTAAAAGTAAAAAGCACATTACCAGAAGACATAAAGGAAATCAATGAAGTGAGGAGGTTGTAATATTCAAGGCCTTGTACATATAAAATTATGCACTAGTGAAACGTCTTTTATAGAATCAAGGGAAAATTCCCAGAAGAGGTAGATCACATGTTCATATTGTCATGCATTTATTGTACATATCAAAGCTCTTTATTAGTGAAGCTGTTTTCTTCCCACAAAGGAAAGCTTTATCCACAGTTTACTTCACACTGAAATAAAGTAAAATTCTTCCCTTGGGTTTTCAGATCTCTGAGCTTTTAAACATAGTTTATTTCTTTTAATTTTTTTTTTGTTCTCAGCTTTCTACAATCTCCTTTTTCTTGTTCCATTGGGTTCCACGATATTCACCCTAATTTCCTATCCCTATTCTTTTTAGTTCCCCAACAGTGTCTATTAGAAAAGAAATTAACAGGAAGCACTATGCAAAGCTTAATTTTATTTGAAATGCCTTCATCAATTTAACACTGCTGTAGCTCAAAACACGATGTCTTAACCTGATGAGCTTTTCAATATCTAGCTCAGTGTGGAACTTTCCCTAAGTTTGCAAAATGCTAATTCATGTCAACACCTCAAAGTCTTGCCCATTTAAACTGACACAAAACTGTAAAACTTGTATTTTTTCTAGAGTTTGTTTCTTAGATTTTATTCTGACTTACAAATTGCCCTGAACCTGAAACAGCTTGTCTTGGCTGTCAAACAGACTGAAGCAGAATTAACATGTAATGGAGAAGGCAATAAAGGTCTCATGAATAAAATATACAAAACTTACATATGAATGGTAACACTGAAGCGTGTACAGAGTCATTTAATGTTTCAGATTGCCCTACTTTTTCTATAATATACCTTTATTTTTCCCCATAAGAGAACACCTAAAAATACATTTTCAAAGAAGATTGTAAGTGGCTTATCTAGTTTGAACAGAATAAGTCATTGAAAGCAGAAAACAAGTACAGTGTCTATATTCCAGAGGGAAGTTTGGTGATACCATTTCAATCTCAATAGTAGCAATTTTAGTAATATTTAGCAAAGTGCAGCTGACAGGAAAGCTGAGACTCATTACAGAAGACAGAAACAAGTAAGTCCGCAGCTGTTCATGTATTCCTTAATTTTTAAAGTTCTTATTACACATTTTAAAAAATAAAATATTCATACCTTTAATTAGACTATGCAGGTATTATATTGTTAATTGCTGTGTGCATGAAAATAAATACAACAAAGAGGCATTTTCCAAGACATTAGGAGTAACAGAAACTAATTTTTCTTTTTTGCAACATAGGACACTTATCTTTCTTCAGCTCTGAAACTGTATTAAGTAATCTTTGATTCTAAGCGAAGGAAAAAAAAAAAAGAGCATTACTTGTTGCAGCTGGGAGCTGGCAGAAGGGGGTTTATCCCCTCACCTGCCGACACAAAGAAGCCCGGATATCAACGCTGAAACCCCTCTGGAAGGCCACACAATGAAAAAGGGGTAGAGCTCCTCACCCAAAAGGGGCTGTATCCTTCTGCCGCTGTTAAGCAGGCACGCAGGCGAAGGCAAAGAGGAAAAGAGAGGGGACTCTCCGTGTGTGTTCCCTGCAGATTTACTCTGGTGAAATGACAGGGACGAAGAGGCCAATTGGTGGGAGGGTCCAGGGATCTTATACTGGGTACAGAATAGGTGGGGAAAGGGCTCTCAGCCAATAGGATAGGGGCAAGCAGGTGGGGTTGACAGCAAGGGAACCAATGGGAACAACACGAAGGAGGGTCTTAGGGAAGGATCCAATGGGGCGTCGAGGAACAAAGAACTTTCTAGAACATTTCTAGAACTTTCTAGATATGTAGTAAAGAAGGGAAATTAATATACATAACCTCATACATAAAACAGGGAGGGGAAAACATTAACCAATTGGGAGAAAACATGCAAAAAGCAAAACAAGGGAATCATGGGTTCTCACCATGACTGGAATTTACATGCTAAACTTGGGTTGCTGACCACCGCAGCTGGTTGTCTGAGTTCTCCTCAAGAGACAGAGTGGCTGGAGCCACTTGCACCGCCACAATTTGTAAATTAACAAAAATTACTTGTCAGATGAAGGACAATTACTGTCTTGTCCTGTTCTTCCTCAGAAGTGAAAAACAGTCTCAGCAGTAGGAATATTTCTTCTTGGACCTCCTCCAAAATTAAGGAAGCAGAAACATAGAACTGGTGGCTGGGTGATTACACTGAAACTTAGAGTATTGGGTCACTGAAAATGCTACATCTCAGATCACCTTCTTATCATGCTTCGCGAGAACATGGTTTTGCTGACTCATATAGCTCATGAGTTTTTCTGGACATCTGCCTTTGCTAGTGAATGGTCTTACTTCTCATTCTTAAATCACAGTTTTCTGTGCTGACAGTTTGTTATAGACTGAGTAGCTGTTTCAAGAACCAGTCCCTAATCCGAGAGAATCCTGGGGTTTTGCACAGGATAACAAAAACTATTTTACGCAATTCTTTCAACACTGAAAGTTAACAAGAAAAAAGCTGCTCCTGCTTGTAATCTGACATGTAATTAGGAACTTTTTAAACTGAAAAAAAAATGTAAATGAAAGATCACGCCTGCCATGTCATGCTAATCTTTAAGCAAGGTTTCAGGAGACTGCAGTTCCTTACAATACCGACAAAATTAAAATATCTTACTTCGGCTATTTCCCCAGCCATACTTAGTGTTTTTCTTTTTTTTTATTTTCTGAGGGGAAACAGAGGTCTGCCTATCTGCAGACAGCTGTCTAGTGTAGGACTAAGATGTCATAAGAAGATAAATTAGAATTATAATATTTATAAGCCTACCTTTCAAGTTTTATTATTACTGCCACTGACCTATCTGAATTTGTTTATTAAAAGGATCAGAATGAAATGTACAGAGATTTTGTAGAAAAATGGCATTTTCTAGTAAATAATTCTCTTGGCATATGCATCTGGCTATTATATATCTATCATTGATTTATGTGAAGTTGTTAATTATTATAATACCTATAAAGAAGTGAGGAGTAAAGTAAAAAAAGTAAAAATTGAAAAAAATTAAGAGTAATTTTTCCATTGCTTTAGTCTGTACTTGAAACCACTTTATATTCTAACAGACCATTTGACAGAATATCTTGCCTTTTTGCTGAAAGTATTAATTTCTTTATTGTGATTATAAATTAAAATGTATTAAAAGAGATGCATTCTCTTTTACTCCTTCAGAATTTATGTTATAGAAAACAATTGCTGTTGGCTCTGATGTCCTTCTCTGCTGTGCTGATTGCAGCATCTTAACAGTCTAAACCACTGAACAACATGATAATAAACTGAAGGAAAGGAATAAGAGAGGAATTAACTAAAACTGAGTGACAGGGTCCCTCTTTGGGGTTTTGCTTGTTTGCTTGCTGCATTATCAGAGAATGTAAAATACAGCTCAATGCACAAATTGCTGTACAAGTTAGTTAAAAAGAAATAGCTTGGTATCTTAAGGAGTTTATCATCCCCTAAAGAAAGAAATTGCATATAAAAATATACCAAAAAACATTGAAAGTGAATCTTACTGAAGTTTGCTTGTCATTTTAATTTTATGGTGCATTCACAGTTACTTAATTTTGCTATGTTAATTTTGGCAAATTAGTGTGTGTCAGTTTAAGTATGTGTGTGCACATATATAAGATTTTGTGTTTTATGTGTGTGTATGTATAAGATTATGTATATAGAAAGACTATGTCAAAACAATGTAAAGAATAGTTGAAATAGCCTGTAATGATGAGAATAAGGTGGGTTTTTTGGCATACAACAAATGAAAATGTCAGAATTGGAAGAAATAAATAAGAGTGTGCTATTACTGGCAGCTAACAGAGAATTGAGTTGAAAGAAATGCAGATCATAATAAATAGAGAGAGGCCTGGAGCAATAAAACCAATCAATAAACTGAAAATTGAACAAATTTTGATAATATACAATGGCACAAGAACAATAAGTGAACGATTTTTTGATTTATTTTATTCCCAATGTTTGTTTTAAATTATAATTGTGTGGACTAATATGTAATAAGGGGTGTGTGGGACAGAAGAAAAAAACAAACACAAATGAGGTAGATCTGAAATAAGTTGTTTAATTTCAGATAAGGAATATATATAACATAAACCTTGTTCATTGTTCAGAAGTAATCTTAATCAGTTAATTTTGATTCAATTAGTTCAATGTATGAGCAGTATTCAAAAATACTTTATCATTTATTACATTTGATGCATTAAGACATTTTTTTCAGCTTGTATTTCTTCCTCTTCCTTTTATTTAAGTAGCTTTTTTCTTCTCCAAGTCAAGTATTGACAAGTGTAATTCCCACAATTATAAGTGGAATATTATTTCATCTATTGTTGAAAATAGATGGAAAAAAGATAAGCACAAAGATTGCAACTCTACAAAAATAAAGAGAGGGAAAGAAAGAAAATATACTCTTTCTTTCTCTTTAATTTACTGGAATGTTCTTGCCAACTCTATCTTCTTCAGACCTAAGAAAGAAGAGGAAGGACTTCTAGCTCCAGAGAAACACCTTAATTACTTGAGTTTTATTGGAAGATTAGGTAGCTTGAAGATAGAAATTTATTGGGTTGTAATCTTGCAAATACTTTTTACCAGTACTGTAATTAATAGCACCATTGCTAAAGTGCATAAAGTGTTGCAAATGTCAAATAAAACACAGTTGGTTCTGCCTTGGAATACCGGAACATATTCCCTATTTGCTTTCCTTTATCAATATTTCTCTTCAGTTCATAAATTAAACTCAACTCTAATTCAGTTAAACCTTATTAATTTGTTATTTACTGGTTCACTGCTTTTAATTCAAAACTTCTGTTTTGCTATCTGAGCACCTACCTCACTGTAGAAAATTAGTTCAGAAACATTCTGTTGCAGCTGCTCTTGAGGTCTTAAATAATAACTGAGAAACAATTTTGAAGAGATAATTGAAATGACATATTGTTCAAATCATGCCAACATTATAAACACCTAGTTAGCATATCAGCCCTGTTGTTGAGCTTCAAAAGAATTGTTTCTTTTTTCAAGGAGACCTCAATGACCTTTTCATACTGAAACAATAAAAATAATACTCATAAAAAGTAAGAATCTAAAAAATAACCCCTCTATGGGTGCAGATAGTGATTTTTTTAAGCATCATATCCACTTACACTTAATATAGTTGTACATGTTACTTGGCAAAAAAAGAGTGTCGATCTTTCAGACTTTTCAGTCTTTTCATGTGACAATGGAATGATGTTGGAAGAATAGGAAGTCACGGTGCATGCTAGTTTAAAGTCCAAGAGGAAACATGGTTCTATTTCATGCTTGCCTGGTTGTACATGTTACCATTTTAAACAGTGTTTCAAAGAGTTTTTTAAAGTGTTACCAACTCCACTGGTAAGATTACTCCTTAGACATACTGAGAAATTTTAAATAGTTTCTGGTTGCTTGAGGTACTTTTGGTTTTCCCCAGTTGATTATAGACACTTTCAGTTATTTAATTTACAAATTATTTTCAAATTTTCTTCTGCATTATTTGAATTGATAGAAATAATTTCCTGAAACATATTTTTTTAAGTAGAAGTTAGTCCTGTTAACTTAATGGCTATAGCTCTTTTTAAGTATCCGAAACTTGCTGATACTTAAAGTGCATGATAGATATTAAATGGCACATAACTTTCGAAGTTGCCATACAAAAAACTCAAACTTTGTTTTCAAACATCGTGTCAAATTATAGGTCAGACTGTTCATTTCATTCTGTGTTCACACTGACAAAGGGTACAGTAGCTCATTTCAATAAGAGCTCTTCAATTTTCCTTCTGAAACCACATGCAGTGCTACATACCGGCTCTAATTCTGAACAGTTTATTCTCCTTATTTTTAATTACATTACTGAGGAGTAATGAATACTTCCTCTCTTTTGAGTCTTACAAATTGGTAAGCTTGATAGCACTCCACTGAACACACCATTACATTTAGTACAATGTCTGTTGCCAAAGATAACATTCTTTTAGAGTCTGGGTCTAACCTTCGTGCTCAGTCAGGGTCATCCTAGAGCACATGGCACAGGATTTTAGCCAGACATTTCTGAATATATCCAGTGAGGGAGATTCCACAACCTCTCTGGGCAATCTGTTCCAGTGCATGGTCACCCTCAGAGTAAAGAAATTCTTCCTCAGTGCTTTACTGATGCAAAATTGGCGAGCTATGCCATGAAACCAGCAGCAAGTAGCAATCAGGTTTTGGTTTTTTTTTTTTTTTTTCCAGAAAGTGATATAGCTTGAAAGATGAAGAAAATGTAACTTTTGTACAGATACTCTCCAGGACAGTAAGAACAAGAAAGACTAGCCTGAAGTCACTGTGCATGTCTCTAATAGAAAAGTCAAGAGAGCAAGGTGAAAACTCAGCTAAGTTACGAACACAAACATAGTCTTGCCATAATTCAGACTGAATTGTCAGGATGTTCCCAGGTGTGATTTTGGGCAACTGCTCTTTCAGTCTTAGATGACAGCATGGACCAAGGACAATGCCAGTTTATATATATATATGTGTATGTATGTATATGTGTGTGTATATATATATGTATACACATACATGTTTTCAGGGGTATATGGTGAGGGGAGATAAGAGTTTAGCAGTCTTGGCATTAACTGTACTCTGTAATTTGCCTCAGGATCAGTAAGTGGTTCCAGGTTCATTTTAGTTGCTAATATAGACACAGCTTAAGACAAGAAACTACTGGAGAAGGTCCTGTAGAGGGCTATAAAGATGATTTGGGGACAGAAGCATCTCTCTTGTGGTGGAAGGCTGAGGAAGCTGGGCCTGTTCAGCCTAGAAAAGAGACAATTAAGAGGGTATCTTATCCATGTCTACAAATATTTTGAAGATGTGTCAAGAGTACTGGGACAGGCTCTTTTCAGTGGTGCCCAGTGACAAGACAAAGGGCAATGGGCACAAAAGGAAACAGAGGAAGCTTCCTGTGAATAAGAAGAAAAACTGTACTATGAGGGTAACAGAGCACTGGAACAGGCTGCCCAGAGAGGTTGTGGAGTCTCCTTCTGTGGAAATATTCAAACCCCTCCTAGATGCAATCTTGCTCTAGGTGAATCTGTTTTAGTAGGGGGGTTGGCCTAGATGAGTTCAAGACCTCCCTTCCAACCCTCAGCATTCTGTGACTAAAACAGAATGAAAGCTCTGGGAAAAAGAGCTGTTAGAGCTTCTGTGAGATTGGGAGGAGAAATTCTGTGAGATTTCCTGGATCAGAGAGGAACTGAACAAGTCAGAAACTTAAATATTGGAACAAAAGTGACACAAAACCCCCTGGAGAAAAAGATGTGGAGCTGAGAAAGGAAGGAAGATTTATTTATAAAGATAGGATTAATTATATTCCCAAGAATGTTTCTTTTAATCTTCTGTACTGTGAATGCTGAAAGTTATAGAGGACAGCCAGAACCTTTTGCATGCAAAGAAGTTTTTCTTAAGAGATTTAATTTTGACAAGTCAAGGTTGGTTCCAAAGGTTAAAAAAATGAAACTTCACATATAGTTCAGAATTCCCTTAAACAAACAAGGCTTTACATAAGGTTTCTTACTGTCCAATAATTTCACTTTTCTAACTGTAGGATTAGATTTATTTTCCGTGATATTTGTTTTACTTCTGAGGAGGCATCATGTTTTGAGAAATAATTTGGTTTGGTGAAAAATTTCTGAATTTAATTTGGTGACATATTGTGAAAAGGATAATATTAACTCTTATAGGAAAAGGAACTGTCACATTCACATTAAATAATGCTTCATCCTGAAGAGGACAGTACTATACCTGCTCTAGTGAAAGGTGTTCCTGACTATGGCAGGGGGGTTGGAACAGTGTGATCTTTAAAGTCCCTTCCAACTCAAATCATTCTAAGATCTGTGGTTCTATAATGTTGTTAAACAAAGGAATGAACAAGGCTAACAAGACTAGATAACAATTTTCTGCAGTAAATCAACTCATTAGTGTCCCTGTCAGACTATTAAGAATAAGAATTCACAGTGGATTTCCTTCTTTCTTTACATCTCTTCAAAAAAATCAGAACAGTCTAATATTTTGAACAGTTCAAGATCTGTTTTATCTGAGGAGGAAATAGATGCTCATCTAGAGATTACTTACTGCAACAAAAAAGTTCGAGACTCTATATGCTTGATTTTTCCTACTTAATAACTCTTCTTGTCTTTGGCTGCAAAATCCCACTGTATCATATTGAAGTTTCCTTTAGAAGTTCTTTTAAGACGACTCACATCCATTTCTATTCCATATAAAGCATATGTCGTGGGGTTTTGTAGTCCTCTGCAGGGTAATTCTTCTTTGTTTTCACTGCAGACTTGTCCAATGCAATAGATGGTATAACACCCATTTCTTTTTACACTGTTTACTGCATGTGCAATGACTATCACCTTTTTTTTTTTTTTAAATAAGTTTGTGAACCAGAAGTGAAAACCACCTGCTTATCTTGTCCTTGAGTTGTGACTAAGTAAGGCAAAATAAAAGGTTGTTCTCCTTTTTGGGAGTAACTAAGGAAAACTGTGTTGGTAGCATATCCTGGAGTGCTAAGTGGGGCAGGTACACAGCAAGGCATAAAAAGTAGGGAGCCTGCAATGTTGATAAAGGCAGGAAGACTCCTTTGTAATGACAAATAGGGAACAAAACTTGAAAATGGGAAGAAGGCTTCCAAAAGGAGACCATATTGTCTTACAATCAAGAAATTAATTGATAATTGATGAACCCCTACTTGTGCAACAAAAGGCTTGTTTTCAAATTTCTCTGACTCAGCTGATTTGAGTGTTTCGTATTTCAGAAAAATCATATTTCATTTTGTATTCTGATAGAAAAGTGGAAAGACACTGCAGTTTTAATCAATATTGTTTCAATTAATTTTTCACCAACCTTTTTCTAGGCCTATACAACCACCATGTTCTATCAGGAAGAAGAGATTAAAGAAAGGGATCCTGCTAACTGTGAGATTTGGGGTTTTTTTGGCCCCATCTCGAGGTAGAACACCATTTGGCCCATCAAGGGTTCTTTGACCAGTGTCTACCTGTTATTCCTCATTTTTACATTTTTCACCTGCTTATACCTTCCCCTCCACTGTTTTATCCAAGTGTTGTCTCCAAAAACATTTTTTTTTTCTCTCCAGGCTCCTGTAGAGATGGTTTACATTAATTTATAAGGGGAAAACCTAGAGGAAGAGTAGCCGGAAGAAAACAGGTCAACTCACCCCTTTCCTGCCCTACAGGGAACTGAACTGCAGTTGTTCATTCTGTTGAAACCCATTCCTGAGCCCTTGCCCATCGAAGGAAAAAGCAGAAACCACTCTGGCAGGGACTGACACCTCCATGACTCCACAACTGACCATCATTGCTGTGCCTGCCTCATGGGACCATTCTGACTACGCTTTCTGAAGGTTATACAGAACAGGTGGTGGAATGGGCAGCACTTCTTATATCAATCATGACCATCAGCTGCAGATGTGGCCTATAAAGATACCTAGGGAAAAAAAAAGTAAAGATGAATACTTTCTACTTATTTTCCTGTCTTGTAGTGTTTTACTATTGCGAGAATCAAGAAGACTGAAAAGGGAATGAGTTGGGATTCAGTCTGACACTCCCTAGATAGCTGGTATGGCATGCATTGCTATTTGTAAAAATATTTCATCTAGGCTTTTTTTTTTTTCTTTTTATAAAGTAAGTTTTTCATGAAAACAGGACTTGGTTGTTGATTCTGTATTTCCTTTCTGTTCTTATGAGGCAGCCTGTTTTAACCATAAAGTATAAATGGGTTTTAGAAATCTTGATTCTCCTTCTACTAGTAAGCATCTTGTAACTTTAAGGTCACTTTACTCTGTTACTTTTTTTATTAAATAGGATGGCATTTGATTATTTTCTCACAAAAAATGATAAAATATTGAACAGAGGTTTGACTTGAAGATGCAATTTATATTTTTAGAAATGCTCTAAGTTTAAAGCACTGAAACAATACTGTTAGCCTTTTACTACTGTATTTGACTTATAAACAGTTGAAACATTGAAATGATTATGAAGTAAGTCAAGACATCTAGTGGAAGGATAAACAGTTTAGATTTAGCTAAATTAAAAGCATTCTTACTGTTAGTATGACTTACTATCCCACCATTATAAACCAAATCCAGATGATTCTTATCTCTTTTCTACCACAAACAATTTTGTTTTTCTTTATGAATACATAGCACAGAATTGTCTGGGAATATTTGAATTATCATAAATACAAAGCTATTTTTATAGAATACATTCTTTAATCTGAATGTATATTTGGATAGAAGACAAGAATCTTTAAATGAACTGTGGATTTTTTTTAGAGATAATGCTGATACTTTCCTCCTCTACTTCCTATAGCAAACTTTAGCCAACACAATTTTACACAATGTGAAATAAGATTGAGAGAAAGCCACAGATTATACTTCCATAGGAAATATAATTTCTGATTTGAATCAGCATTAATACAAATCTCAGATTTTCACATTAGGGACTGCAGAGTATCTGGTATAAACAGTTTGGAGACACTTAAGTAATGCATAATTTCATGCATTTGGACCAAAACACAATGAAGTTACAAAGTAAGAACTACACTTTGAGGCTCACTGAAATCAATGGAAAGCAAATCCAAATTTCAGTTGACTTTTGATCAGGCCACACATGAAAATATGAATGAAATTAATATGTAGGTTTGTATATATATTTGAATTTGGGGTTTCTTTAGGCCTTCTACGTGTAGTACATGGGGTTTTTATCTTCAGTCTTATAAAGAATTATCTCATAAAATTTCATGAAAACTTTTCACAGATCATTTAAGCAAATATTTCCTTTTAATATTAGAAAGACTCATAAATCACAAAGAAAAAATCTTTTCTCATTGATAGGAGGGGTTTTTTTCATGTTTTTAATTCTATTTAACATACTATTTCCTAGTATATCTCTCTGTTTCTGTCAAATTACAGGGTGGATCCACCAATCTGTTTCTTTGTTGGGATTTTTGCCAACAAATACAATGGGAAATATTACCTTAAATCAAAATCTGCATTTAAATTTGCAATTCAATCACAGATTCTTAGTGATTCCAGCCTAAGTGATGCCATCCACTACACACCTGATAGACTGTCCTACACAATTTACTACAATTACTGTAGTAAAGAACATAGATTAAATTAGAAGAAAGATAGTTCTGCAGGTCTCACAGCTTAAAGATTAAGGCCAGCTCAGGGGTAATAAAAATAAGCCAAAGATTACACTTCTCTCTCTGAGCGAAACTATAAAGACAATCTTTTACCTGCCTCAGTTTTCCATGCACTGTGAGGAATTTGGGAAAAGAGCCAAGAGGATGTAGGTGACATAATGCTAAGTTTTGCAATGACGAACCTTTAGGAACCTGGGTTCCAGACCCCTGGGCCATGCACCTGCTCTTCTTGCACATGTAGATCTCAAACAAATCGTATTCACAGTGTGAGAAGTTACTTGGTGTTTACTACACAGGAAATTTGGGGAGAAATATCAAAGAAGAGCATAATCTGCACCTTTAGCAGATACTTAGAAACACCACTTCTGCATTTTACATTTGTCCTGAAGATATTCTCTGATGTCCTTTCTGTCACAAAGAAAGACAAAAATGTATTTCCATCTGGGTGATTCTGTGCTCCTATTAAACAGTAATTAGGAGACAAAGCACTTGCCTAAAATCATTTTCCTCTCAGCACACACACCTGCCCAGAATAAAACAAAAATCAAAGAGCTATAGGCAGTCATAGCAGTTTCTGTTCTTATTTTGCAGTTGTGTATTTCACCTTTATTTTATTGTCCATCAAAAATGTAAGGTTTGACTAGATCAACAACTGATAGTGTGATTCTATAGGCAAAATGTTTTTGCATTTTTTAGGAACTGTAGTTTGCATGTGCTGAATAATATTTCTGTAAATTAATACTAAATATGAATTGGCTAAAGCATACAAATAAAGCCAAAGTAAAACTATCACATTCTACCCTTTCCTTCCTAAGTATGAAATATGAATTTTAGACATTAACAGACTTAATATCCATTTGTGTAGCCCTGTAGTTGATCAAATATAGTACTGCCTTTGTTACTGTAAAACCAAAGGCTTTGTCCAAAATCTCCACGGCCTCAGTACAGAGGTTTTCTGATTTTGCAGAGCCCCTGCATCTCCACTTGTCCTGACTTCTCTGGAGCTTTATTTATCTGACTTAGCTGTAACAGCAGTTTTCAAATATCCAAGTGATTATGACTTAATTTTTTTTGTATTTAGCTTACTTCTGTACCATACTATAACACTGCACCTATTCTTCTAGAAATTTTGATTGATGTCTGTAACTAGTAAATGCCAAACTCAAATGAGTACATATAGAATAAATTGTGAGCCTTGAAAAAAACTCAGTATAGACAAGTGACAGCATTATAAGGCCTTGAAAGTGTATAAATGTGATGATGACAGAGGCTACATCTGTGAACAGCTCACCAATGATCAATTTTTAGTAATTAAAGGGATAAAACAGGAGGGAGAAAACTGCTTTTAGAGGTTATAAATATGGATGCTATATGGAAATGAACACCAGTGAAGAATGAAAGAAGTTAAAAAAAAGCTCAGAAAATACGTAAAATTAGACCTTAGAACGAGGAGGAATGAGCACCCTTGTTAAACTTATAGTTTCCCCTATGGTGGAGCTGGGGTGCTGATGACCCTTTCAAACTCATACTCCCCACTTCCTTCTTAGTGAATATTGATTTGACCCTAAGACCCAAAAGGGCCTGAAGAGACGAGCTTACGTTGAAGAAAAGGTGAGGATGTTGAGAGATTATGTATGTATGAGTCTGCTTGTGCCTTTGTAACAACTTAAAACTTTGTTATAAGTGAAGGTTTTTCTAGATAATTTAGACTCTAGGGGTTAGCACTATTAGGACTGGACTAATACCTGTTCAGCTATACCAATGTTACCTGTTGCTTAAATTGCTTCTTGTAAGACCATGTCTGCATGGGGCTGCTCTTAAGGAACAGCTTTAAGGTTATCCCCCACAACTTTCCTATTTAATCATATTTAATTAAATTCTTATTTATGATTTTTTCCTATTTAAACACTGCATCCAGAAAGACATCTAACATGTAGTTCACTTCAAAATCAATTTGACAAATCAAAAAATCAAAGCAACAGAAGTACAAAACAGAGGCAGCCTTTTGCCTAGTTGAAATAATTGAAGTCATTACCGTGTTTTTAGTGACAGAGTCTGGGAACTGAAGGATTTTCCCACTGTATCCAAAACATTTCATCCAATAAAACAGAAAAGTTAACTCTAACAGTCTATATAAGCTTCTGTCCTTAACCATGTATTTGAGAAGAAATAACCTATCAAAAAGAGACTTTGTAAGATGATTTAATCTAGCTAAGTATGATTTCACATTTACTTGTTATGCAGTCTTCTGCCAATTGTCTCCAGTTAGTAAATACTGAATCCATCAGCTATATAAGAAACCTATGATATACTTCAATTTTTTTCCTGGATCTGACTCTAATTTCATCTGCCTAATGTAAAAGCACAGTTCAATTTGTCAAAAACAGATGTGAAAGTAATTTTAGAGTGACAGCAAAACGAGGGGAATTAATGAGTATATCATTATAGGGAACATATGTGAAACAGTCGCGAAGCCATTTGACATTCATAATTTTGTGACTTGCACCAGACAAATTCTTCAAGAAGTTTCTACAATTATTTTTTGTGTGTGGTACTTCTTGTGATAGTTTCCTTTTTTTTTTTTTAATCATTATATTAACACTTTGCATTTTCTTGTTGGAAGATCTACAGTCATTTGTGAGACTGATTATGATAATTATGATAACTGCAGGGACATTTGATGGAGTTGATAATAAAACAGTTGCCCCCAGAATATTTCACTGGGGATTATTCGTGAAGCATGGAACTGACCCTGACCTTTCTCACCAAATATAATCCTATTTTGATAGTTGTTATGCCTTGTTTAGAAGGCAGAACTCATTATATAGTGTGACAAAATAAATTAATCAAAAAATACAAATTATATCAGTCTCTCACCTCGACTAAAGACAAATTTTTCACAGTTAAGGAATTTATTTCATTTGCTTCTTCCTTTATTGACCTTTTCCCGCTTAGCTAAATTTTTAACTTAGAAAGAAAATGAAATAGGAAATGTTAGAAATAAGCAAGAATATACTTTTCCATCTGCTGGAATAAGATTTTATTTTCTCCTGTACAAATGAATGTATTGTGGATGAATGCTTCCCTGTAAACCTGCAGATCCCATTCATCAAAAGCAGTTGAAATGTGATGAAATTTGTGATGAGGCCAGAAGTAGAAGAGAGTATAAGATGGAAAGACATATGGTGGGAGGCCGAAGTTCCCTGGTAATTCTTAGTCTATTGAAGTCCTCCTGAAGCCTTTTAAGCCTGCTCATATCAGTGAAACATTCCAATTCTAAATTAACAACAAAATTAATCTAGCAGATGACATTGGGCATATTTTTTACACCTAGGAATTTCTCATAGAGAAAACAGAGGAATAATGAAGAAAGTATGATAAGACTGCATTATGTTCTACCAGGAATGGTGAGGAAAGGAGCGTTTCTAGTTTTATACAAATGATACAAACTTTGCACTGGATTTCCAGAGAGAAAATAGTTGTCCTAATGATACCCTTGTGACTGAGACCCAATGACTTGTGAAAAGAGGATCATAACTGAAGTAATGCTCTTAGCACTAGTACAGTACTAACACCTCATGAACATTAGATTTCTGTTTTCTACGAAAAGGAACAGAAAAGGAAATAAACCCAAATAATTTCTTATGTCAGAAGAAATATATTTTATAAAATAAAACATATGCTATCTTGAAAGATTACAGTTGAACTTGATCATCATAAGCATGGGTCTGTCATTGCCATAACACTAAACAGCAAGCTTATAATACTAATCTGCTATTGGATTTTTTTTTTCTTTAATCAGAATGCTGAAGTATAAAATCACCTTATTTATAACTCTGAGATCCATGAATTCAAGTGACTGTAGTAGAAGTCTTCTGGAAGACAGGCAATTATGTATTATGCTGTCAAATAGATTTAAATAACTTCACGTAAGGAGAAGCAAAATAAAGGAAGAAAGGGGAATGGAATCTAAAAAATTCTGAGCTAGTGTGGTTTCTGCCTTTATATAAATTTCTCCTTCAAATTCTTTATCCATACCACCTTTAAAAAGAAATTGGACTTATGATAGAGATAAAAAATTGGTGGTTTTTATTTCCCCCCATAACAGTCAATTACTAATAGAAAAATACTCCACTAACCATTGGAAAAAAGCCTTCATGTTCTTTAAGGATATATCAGAAGGCTAGAAACATTGCACTAGTGACTGCTAGCATAATTTTTCAGGGTTCTTGGATTTTTTTTTGAGTGGAAATTTAAAGGAAGTATCATGATCACCTTGTGAGAAATATTTTCACAGAATAGAAAAGGTCCAGATCAGGCATCATAAAGACTACATGAGGGACCAGATAGAGCACCCTGGCTATTTTATTTCCGTAATGTGCCAGTAGAATCCTCACAAAGACAATCTCCACTACTCATCCAGAGTGAGATTTTGAATGAATCTCCCAGTTGTCCCTGTTACTTTTCTTTACTTTGTATCACGGAATGGTACCCAAGTGCTTGAACTAAATTCCTTTCAGATGAAGTTGAAAAATGTGATTCATGGCTATACCAAAATGCCATACATGCATGTAGTTCATTACACTGGAGATGAACTAGTTTGAAGAACAAAAATCAGTTAAATATGTTTAGTGTGGACATCAGTGCCTCAGCACCAGCTGTTTCACTCTACAGATCCACTCCTACTGGCCCTGACCGTACACTAGTGTAGACATCACCTTGTCACAAAAGAAATGATGGAATTTCACCTTAGAATGAAGTCTCAGAGTATTTTTATAGGACACGTAGGTAGTAGATGCACCCTCCATACAACTTAACTCCCTAGGAAATGTTGCTTCTCTTTCTTCAATTTTAAATCTAAATAACCTATTCAAATTTGGGGTTTCCTACATCTTCTTTATCTTTTCTGACAGATAATTTCCCATCTTGTTCCTAATGGCAAGATTATATTTCTCATTTTCTTTTCTAATGCAAGTATCCACCACAGCATAAGAGATACAAGTCAGAATTTCAGTCCAAAACCTGCTTTAGATACCTGAAATAACAGACCAAGCTCGCAAAAGGTAATATAATTTGGAACTACCTTCCATAATTAAGGCTTCTGAGAAGTATTCACAAGGCAGTCAACTCAGCTATAGTTCCCTTTACAGTATCTGGACTTCACTACATTGCAGCAGTTTTTTCCTATTGATGCCACAAATTTGTCCAAGGCAAACCAATTCTTTTTTCTCAGATCTTTAGAGGGAGACCTATAGTGTGAACCAGAGCACATTAAAATATATATTTTTAAAATATATTTGCATTCCACTTAATCTCTCTTTTTGTACTTCTCACCTTGGTGTATCTCATTTGTCCCACATCTGTTTTATTTATCTAATTTTAATATAGACTGCAGTGTTAGGTAAGAAAAAAGAGTGTTCACAGAAGATTTTTCCCCCACTGTGTTGATTCCAAACAGCTGTGTTTCAGTGTTGGTTGGTTTACATCAAGACAGACCTTTAAATCTCATTCTTTGTTCTGAAGAAAACCCATCGGGGGGGAAATAAAAGGAGCGTAATAATTGAATAGCATTTAGTTTGCAAAATTTAAAATTTTCTGTTTCCCAAAAGTTCATGTGAGGTGTAAATGCATGATTCACTGAAGATCAAAGAGACCAGTCATGTACAATTCTTGATGTTCAGAGCAAAAATATTTGTACTGAGCTTATAAACTATGGCCTAAAGCACCAAAAAGTTAGGCAATGTCTCATTTTCTCATAAAGCATGGATTTCTTAAAAAAAAATGAACTAATTTAATACAGTTTTTATGCATTTCTGCAAAGTTTGTTATGGGGTAAGGATCATAATTTTATTGCTATGAAAGTTTTAGTGGCAGACATACACTTCTATCTATGAAAGGTTGAATTTGAGATATGAACTGTCACTTTCAAATAATAGGAAAAAAATGTAATAATCATAAAAGCTAAAGAGTGAAAAGGAAAAATGGAATGAAGGACTCGCAAAATTTACCATTTTCGTCTTCATCCTAAGTTTCTCGTTACTAAACCTTATGCAAATTTACAATAAAATCACTTATATTTGCAGTAATTTACATTGCCATTTCTTACTTAAGGTTTCTAATGTATATCCTCTTCATCTGACTTCATCAGTTTGGTAATGTGACAATAGCAGAAGGTGTGTATTATACAGAGGAAGAGTTCTAAATGCATCAGTATAGATCTGATATAACTCACTTTTGTTTGACTAGTTTTCAGCAAATGCCTCTATACATATACAGAGATACGCACTCCAAGTATATTTCTCTTTTTAGTCTGACATCTGAACCCAGTGGAAGATGTTCCCTGATCTGATCAGGCTTTGGTCAGTCTCTCACTGGCAATCACTCAGAATGCCTGATTTTTCTGGTGCAGCACTGATTTCGGGAAACTCAGAAAGTGAAAAAAAGCAAACCACTTTCCTTCAGGGAAGAAAACAAGCTGGAAAGAAGCTACATTTATGTATGTGCATATGGTAGTTGGTTTCATTTTTTATCTTCTAATTATGAAATGTTTAATTTAATGTATCATATTTTTCCTTTCCTACTAATTTTAATAGTCTGTTAACTATCTTGAAAACAAAAGAAAACAAAGCAAAATAAAACAAGACTGACAACACCCAAAATATGACTGTGGAGAGAAGGTATTCATTTTCAAAGGGTATTTATGTCTTTAAATAAGTAATTTAATTCATGTTGATACTGCTGTCCTTGTGCTGCAAAAACTGTACAAGAGGTACTGTACTGACAAAAATATATCTACCTTCATGATAAAGTGGGATTACGAAACTAAAAATATATTTGAAAACCAAGTGCATCAATAATTTCACAAGTGCTTCCCCAATGCAAAATATCTCTTAAAACGATGCTTTCCCCTTTTCAAATTCTTCCTGGCACATGTTAAATCACTTGCTGTGTGGTTGTTTTGGACAAAACATTTTTGCTGCCAGGAATGGCTTGAAAGAAGTGGTTTTTTCTCTCGAGAATTTGAAGAAATAAGAATATGAAGAAAAAAGAAGCTTGAGTTTTGCCAAACAGGGACTTCAAAGTTTGGCCTGCAGATGGTTATGCATGCGTGCAATACTTGCACTTCATATGTTGCAACTTCATTTCACTTCCTCCTCCATCTTTTCAAGTGTTTTGTGAAATGCCTGCAACAAAAGAAGTGTGGTGTGCGGGTGGGAGACATTTGAAAGAGAGTCCTTTTAAATAAGCTTTGAATGTCAAAGGAGATGTGCTTATGGTGTGACAGATGACAGTGCTTGTTCATGGAAGATTTAATTTTAAAGAATAGAGCTGGCCTGAAAACTTGAGACAGGAAATTTTTGGTTTAGTTTTTCTTCTAGCACCAGGATTAACTGATTCAAGACTTTTGTGGTTATAACAGTTTGGCTTTTCACTGAAACTCATGAATGTTAGAATAAGAATGCAAAAAAATTAGATTTAATTTTGAAACATACAAAACACTTTGAGAGGGTTTAAGAGCTCTTATGGTCATAGTTTCTGCAAGCAATAAGAAAATTAATAGTTTCATTTAAAAAACATAAGCCACAATGAGGAAAAACTATATTTATTTAGTATTCATGAAATATAGTTTTATATCATATTTTTATATCATAGAAGAGTTTGGGTAGGAGGGGACTTTAAAGATCAAAAATAATATGCAAGCTGTCAATATAAAAAAATAAGATTGTCATATCCACATGTATCTATTCACATATATAGAACCTGAAAAATTTCTGAAATACATAGATGAGGTATAAAATTTTAGCAGTGTTACATAAGGCAATGAACTATCTTAAATTAAGCTTCTGTACTAGATGTGGCTAGATTTTTAAGACAGATATTGTGACTCTTACTATTTAAAGTACAATTATATCCACAGAAAGATTTCCATCAGAAAATCTAACACAAAGTTTCATTCCATTTTATTTTATAGGATGAGATAATCAAATATAAGTGACATTCTGCTTCTGGAGATATTTGTATGTTGAATATTAAAATAATTTGCCTTTGTTTGATTTTTTTCCCCCTTGGGGCTTTCTGAATGTCATACTGAGCTATATGTTCACATGGATCATAACAGACTGTCATTTCTCTTAAGCCTGAGTATAAATTCTTGCAAATAGTACATATGGGAATGTACAAACATCTCTTAAAAAAAAAAAAAAAAAAAAAAAAAAAAAAAAAAAAAAAAAGAGGAAAAAAATTAGAATCTATTTATACTGAGAAACACTGCTTTTAGGGGAAAAAAACCCCACGTGCCTGAAGTCCTGCCAGTATTGTTTTGAAGGATGGAAATAAACATGTATGTTCTATTCCAAGGGACATTGCACAGTTTTAAGAAAACATTACTTTTGGAAAATAGAAAGTAACTCAATTTCATCTTTAATTTCCCACCCTCCCTTATTTCAGAATTATTGGTCAAAATCTTTGTTCCAAACTTTACAATCCAATCTTAATTTAAATACATTCTTATATCATCATCTATGTTGTTCTTCAGCTTTGAAAGACTGACTTTTCTGCATTTGACTTGCCTTAGTTATGCATAGTAGTGTTTAATCAACTTTAAAAAAATTAAAATGCAATGTTAACTTTGCATATTATAGGGTCACATGCTTTTAATCTAGTGAAAATTAAAATACATGTAATTCTTTCACCTTGCCATCTTTCCCTCTTACATAATGATATTTTACACTTTTTTTTGCATAAAAATTCTCTGATTTTATGAATGTTTTTTCTTATTAAGTCAAAGAAGCCACACTGATTTAATTTATGTACCATGCCTTCCAAAGTAGATAGATTTTATGAAATTATTATTAATACCATCAATAGATATAGCAGTAAAGAACAGCCACTTTTTTTTATTATTATTTCCAAGTGAATCTGTGCCTTCTTTTCTTATTAACCAGAATAGGAAAATCTGTTAGCAAAATGATGTATCAGCTATGTGTTCATGAGTTACAGGAGCATAGTTAATCCAGGCTTGACATGTTGGTTTAGAATATATTTTAACTTTATTTTAAAGTGAGAAAAGTAAGTATTTTCTCTCATTTCAGAAGAAAAAAAGAAAAGAGATAGTTCATAGCTCACTATAGAAGACCATGTTTCAGTTAATACTGGAGAAGCAGCATACGGCTAAAATTAATTACAGAATTGACTTATTAGTAAGCCATGGATATTCAAATATGTCTTATTCCATGATTTTGGTGAAACATTGTGACAAATCAGTATGATCAGTCTGATGGATTTCAAATTGAGTTATTCAGATTATGTTGATTGTTAAGTACTGATATTTTCTGGGAAAGGGACATTCTTCTGCTGGAATCTAGCCAGAGCATAGGCTGCATGTAGATGAGAAAAAGAGGGAAAACTGGCTACCTAAACATAGGCTATATTATTAAGAGAATATTATTTACATATTTTAATTATGGAATGAACATAAATAGTTAAGAGAATGCAATAAGACAGTGTTTTACTATGCTAGAATGATATTTCATTGGAAGCACCAGTGAAGGATTTTTTATTGTATGTATTTTTGCATGGATCATCTGTTCCTTGGTTTCCATGACATTTTCTCAATTTGGGTGGCTTCATCCTGGATAGTCTTGATAGGTTTGATAGCTGGATATCTTGATAGTCTGATCAGTCTTTCTCTGATGTTGCTTGGCTGTGTGGGAGTATTCCTTATGCTGCATCTTGTGTGATCCTCCTGTCTCATGTGAGGAACAGATCAGTGAAGCAGATCTAGTAGCAAATGGGCAATACATGTGTTAAGTAGTGCCAGACCAGAAGCAGAATTTGGAGAAGGTTCAGGTGTCTGACAAGTGTTATTAGTGGGAACTAAGGCTTACTGGACAGAAATGAGCATGTAATAGGCTTTTGTAATTAGAATGATATGGTGGATGTGTGAAAGTATCTAATGTGCTATCCAAACAGAACACATAGTAACTACTGCTACTTTGCCAGTGCTCAACATGGGTTCTCCCATTTTGCTAAAATAAAATTTCTAGTTAAATTCTAATGTAGATGAGGTATTTAATTTCCATGTACTTGCTAAATTATAAAATGGAGAAAAAGGCGGCAGAGGTGAACAGTAAAAATATAAAACTAAGCACTAGAAAGCAGAAGAAAGTAATAGATATGGAAATAGAAAGTGTTGAGAGAAGAGGACTTCAGATGGAAAAAGAGAAACAAGAATATTTATAAGCTATTTATTTAAAGTCTAATACCACAAGTGAAAAGATCCTTGTAAAGCTGAGAAGTACGACTGGTGGAGGAAGATACCAAGCTGTTCAGTGAACAGGTACCTCACAGAATTGTCTGCTCCTGAGGTCTGCCCAGAAAGAGCATTTAGTGCATTGGAAATCTGCAATAAGAACAGGGTGACATATACCAGGAGGCCTTGCAAACAAAGGGGAACAGCCTGTTTTCTTTGTTTGAGAATGAAGCAAAATTTATATTGTGGTGACCTAAGAAGATATTGGGAATATACAAGAGTCGTTATAAGGTACCACAAACAGCATTGGGAAGT
This sequence comes from Corvus cornix cornix, assembly GCF_000738735.6. Taxonomy (NCBI): domain Eukaryota; kingdom Metazoa; phylum Chordata; class Aves; order Passeriformes; family Corvidae; genus Corvus; species Corvus cornix. Next base: position 72,062,530 of record NC_046332.1, read on the forward strand.
TGTGCAAGACCTGTTATTGGCTATTTAGTGGAGGAGTCAAAGACATAGAAATACACCAACCAAGGAGGTTTGGGTTAGAGCAAGTATGGGGACGTAGAGGGGAAAAAGGCACAAAAAGTGTTGGTCAGTTACAAACAGGTTGCCAATCCTTGCAAACTTATGGCCATTCTTTGCACCTGATCACTGCAGTCTCTCCTATTCTTTCATTAAAATCCATCTCTAACTCCTTCTCTGGGCAAATAAATCTGTTCCATATGCATGGCTTTTTATAGGGATTTGACTGCCAGTCAGTGGAGCATGGGTCACATATACTTTCCACTAATGAACTTCCATCCTGTTCAGAGAGGGGAGCAGGACAAAGCCACAGGTGTTGTCTGTGTCCTTGTGAGTGTTGAATGTCTGTGCTGATCTGTGTGTCTGCCTGTGAATATATTTGTGCATGTAGTATGTGTGTGGGTTTGCCTGCCTCCTGGTAATACATGCTCAGCCTCTCTGCGGGCTGTACCTATGGACAGGGAACTGTGATGGCCTTATCTTTTTCAGACAACTGAATTAGTCAGCTTCTACCTGAAATGAGGTTAAACAGTTAAAAATCAAGATTTGTAGGTGGGGAAGAGAATTTGAAATAAAGAATTGTGAAGGAAAAGAGAGAGAACAATCTATAAGCAACAAGGCTGGGTGGTGAGGAAGAGAAAAACAGAGCAGAAGGAAACCTTGTAGTTTCTGTTGCAGCAGCAAAACTTAGCATGATATAATATATGTAAAGATCAATGTTTTTCATTATACAATACACCAGGAAATATAGACATTGCACCTATTTCCTTGAAACATAATAAAGCAACCTTTTACACCTACTCAACTTCCCAGCACAAATGTCAGTAAGATGCAGAATGAATGTGCTATTTGTTTAAAGGTTATTAGATATATTTAGACTAGTCAATAGGGAGACAAAATTATAGAACTAATCACTATAAAATAATCCAAGTATCAATACAGTGACAAATGCTGGCATCAGCAGTGGGAATAAGCTATAAGTTGCAAAGTGTGCAGAAACAAATTCATATACACTTTATAAGAAATGATCTGGATATTAAACAACAATGCTTGTAAAGTTAGCTTGAATCTTGTCTTTCTAAGAAAAAAATATATTTAATTAGAAAAACAAGACTTTGTAGGACATAAATATGGTGTGTTTTGTATTATGTGCTCAATGCAATCTACCAACACTATTTTCTCTTGTGAACAAATAAAAAAGTTAAAACCAAGTCGAAACAATAAAAAAAACCCCAAACCAAACAACAACAAAAAAACCCCAAACTAACACTCTGCTTCCTACCAAGTACATATAAAAACTCTCAATGAAACAAAATTATGTAAGCCTTGTAGTCCTGTTTTGGTTTTGCATAGTCAATTAGAACATCTTTACATACACTCTATAAATTTTTTGTCCTATACTGCTATGAAACCCTGTCGCTTTTGAGCATAGAACTGGAAACTCCCAATTATGGACAACAAATATTTTTGCTAGGGCAGCTCTTGCATCTTCTTACTCTGCATCCTCATTCGGAGTGCTTACCTAATCAAGTGAAGAAAGTCCTTCTCAACCTCAGGAGGCCTGCTGTTAACTTATGCTTTCAATTTGCTTGCTTTACTGAATTTGTGTCATCCTTAATGAGGGTACTGACACACATTATCCAGCTCTGTTGCACAACTTCCCTTCCTGACTATCATGTTACACAGCAAATGGGTGCCACATTTTGATTAGCTAAAATGAAGGGTGATAAAAGAATATCTTATTGAAGTATTTCAAGCGATTTTCCCCTGTGTGAGTAGTAATGAAGCATGTGCATGCTGTCTCTGAAATTCAAGCTCTAGGGAGCACCATTTTACTCTAGAAATAAGTTTGTATTATTTACCAGAGCAATCTAGGGCAGAATTTGAAGAGACTGTATATATCTAGTCCTCTGGAACTCTTTTTTTCCTATACCTCACTTAGCTGTGAGCAAGGTTTTTGAGAAGGGAAATACTCCCCTTACAGCAGGTCATAGTAGACAGTGTTATTTGCTGAACAAAATTGACACCTAGGAATAGTTGCCTTCAATAAATTTACGGTGACTTTTTACACATTATGCTGGAATTCAGAATCAGGTCTCTCTACACAGTCAGAAATAGCAAAATTTTCAGACTAAGTCATGAACAACTCTATTCCAAATTACCTGACAAAGGAAAATAGACAAAACTCATATGAGATCATGAGACTGGACCATGAAGTCCTTCTTACTCCCATAATTTTGTTGAACTTGTTTTTAGGCCCACGTAAAAACTTCAAAGAGCAGTTTATTGACCTTAGATCATCTTGACGACTATATACAGATTTTTACTGTTTCAATTGTTATTATAAGAGCTTTTCAGATCTTTTGAGTTCTAACTTCAAGGGAAAAAAAAGACCAAATCATAGTTAAAAATGACACTGAGGCTGGGAGACAAGGGTCTTTGTTGGTTGAATATTTCAGGTGGCATAATGTCACTATGCATTAGTTTCATGATAATGTGACCTACATGATCTGAACCATACTATAGCCTCATTTTATTTATTTACTTATGAAAAAAAAATATTAAACTAAAAATTCATGCTGGGAAAATATTGGAAGCATTAGTGTTTGACTTTTGTTTTTGAGCAACTTCTTTTTTTATTAAAACTTTATGTGTATTAGTGGAAAATCATTATATTCTTTTTTTCAAAGTGCAACTAGTTGTGACTGAGCTTTAGAATTTTTGGTAATCAGCTAAATAAAGAAAGTGTAAGGAAGAGATTTCAGGTTATAAGATCCATATAATAACTTGACTTTAATTGTCTTTGAAGTGTCTTGAGATTTAAAATCCTTGCAATATCATTTTTTTTCTTATGATAATTCTAAATCAGTAAGCTTCATTTACAGGCTCCAGAAATAGACTGCCTTCTATGGGATTGTTCTTTCCAAAGGTTAATTACTTAAATTAAGTAATAATAGCATGTAGTTTTTCAAAATCTGCCTATAACTTGCTGCAACAGTGTTTCTGTAATTTTCTGTAGTCTGCCAGACTAGAGACGGTAAGACTCAAACGGGAAGTATATAATAATATTTTTCATGCTAATACTCATACCCGTCTGTCAGTATGGCATTTTGCCTGTTCAGAAGATATAAGACCACTATTTACAAGACATTAGCCCTATCCAAATAGGACAGACTGACATACACTTTAACAATCGGCTCCTCTGCCAAGAGATCCTCCTCCTGTTTGCAACTATTGCCAATCTGAAGATACATGCTTCAGAAGATGGGCAAGTATCTGTAGATAGATATTCTTCAGCCTACATATTTGGCCTGTTTTTCTACCCTATGTCACAATTTCTTCTTTCATCTTTTTTTTTTTTTTTAATCTGATTTAGTATTTTGATATTTTGTCAATTCAAAGGGCATATGGCTTCTTCACTGATGCAAATGTAATATACTTGAGCAGTCCCTTAATGACTTTATTCTGTAAATAAATAAATAAATTTAGGAATATAAATTAATTTCTCTCAAAATCAGTTACTTTTATGGTCCTTTAAATCCCTCTTTTATCAATTGCTGCACATCTTTGTCATTTCTCATAGTACTAAAATCTTTTAAAATTTAATCATTCTGTTAGGTTGTCTTGAAATATTTTAGCAACTGTTTTGATTACATCATCAAGAGTTTAAGTCTTCTATTAATGCAAGCTATGTATGTCTATGAAAACCACATCAAAAATAGCCTAAAGAAAAAAAAACCTAAACAAAAGAAAATTATGTTTAATGCTATGGTGTCTCTTTGTAGCTATATAAATTACAACAGCAATACTTGTGCAAAAAGCTGCTATACCAGGTCAGCAGGAAAGACCACATTACTTGACAGCTGGACTTCCCATTTGGCCATTATATAAATTTACAATGAAAGTTGTCAAAATCCAGAATTTAAAAGTGTCATTCTGTTTCTCTGTGCCAAACACTCTCAAATGAGCTATCAGTCACTGTAATGTAAGCATTGTATCAAACAGAGAGGAGTAAATAGATACATCATCTGATTATTTGGTGAGCATTAGAGGCAATGGACCATAGGATGGGGCTGCCACTTAATGGAAAAGCTGCCATCTGTCTGTACCCACAGTTGTTTCTGAGGTGTTACAGAATTGATGATAAAAGCTCTTTCATTCTTAGCAATGTCACGCTTTTCACAGATCCAAAGATCTCTTGCCAGTTTTGTGCATATCAGCAATGTAAACTTAAATATCATGTCACAAACCCTGAGTGGGGTTTTAGACAAAAAGTACAAGGACAGGTTTATAAAACATAGTCAACTATTTCTAAGAACTCCCAGGAAAAAACCATGATAGCTCATACAACTGCTTGGTCTTACATTTTTTTCAATAAACTTATGTGTTCAGCACTGAGTCTCTGATCTATGTGAAAATATAAAACATTTTTAAATTGCAAGATGTTTTATCAATGCAAGATATCTATTTGGACATCATAAAGTAAAATACAATGATTTAATGGGAAAATAATCCCTGTTGGAGGTGGGGACCTGCTATGTCTTAGGTCTACATTTACCTATTACAATGTCTCCTATAAATATATGTGTCTCGAACCGATTCTGTCATAAGTCCAAAAGTCACTCAGCTTTGAAGTGAAAGAACAGAACATTCCTTTGCACCAGATTTCATCAGGAATTCATTATTTTAGCACATGTGTGTAGAGTAAACAAATGGTTTTACAAGCCAAAAGAGGAAGATGAAAAAATCCACAGCCATCAGGAAATTGGTTTTACATTAAAAGGCAAGACCTATTTAAAGTTAATGCATAATTAATACCAACAATTTGTTACTCATTTAGAAGCTATAATATGACCTAAATTATAAGCACAATTTAATTGCCCCTCTGTCTCTGAGGACTACAAAGATTAGGTGAATATGGTTTTCAGATGCAGCTATAAGGTGCTGATTTTGTAAGTAGCAAATTGATGTTCCTTAGGAAAAAAAAAATCTCTTCCTAGAAAAACCACTGTTTGTATTTGCTAGGACTTTTCAATAAGGTTAATGCGATGATAGAAAGAATACATAAATGTTGTTATATTTATATTTCACATCATCTGAATAGATCATACGTAATTCTCATTGTTCCTGGAATTTCAGTAGAATCAAGAGTGTTAAGGTTATGTTTTCCATATTTTGATTCTTGTGTTTCTTTTCCTTTTTTCATTTGAAGCAAAACTGTATTTATTCCATCACTCTAGATGCACATAGTTTTTGACAATATATTTTTAAAAATATTTTTTCTACTTCTCCTGGCTGCATAAGTTGAATTTTTATCCTTTTTTGATTTTTCTTACTGGTAGTCTTTGCTAATTTGCTAGCAAAACTGTAAAATGATGCATGGTAGAATCTACTGTAGTTATTTAGAATAACTTTTGCTGTGGTAGTTCATGAACAAGCAGATATTTCAGAAGTTTCTAGCACTGTTAGAAAGAAAACAAGCAACTTTTCCAGACCAAAAGCAAAAAAAAATTATAAAGAAAAATAAATTAGGGAAAAACAAAAGAAGACATGAAATAAGCCCCATAGTGTTCCTGTGATTTTCTTATGATGGTAATTAAAACAAGAGTGCAACATCGTTTGTGTTAAGAAGAATGTGCCAGAGCTGCCAATTTCATTGTCCCAGTAGGAAACATGCCTTCTAGGCAGTCATTAAAGAGTCAAGTGGGCTAGTATTTTTCCGAGACCAGGGATGGTCTGCCTATATGCTGTGGTTTCGAGTCACAGATGGTCCGCAGATTTCTGTCTGAATGCAACTGCCAGCAAAGTTGTTATTCTATTTCATAAAGTAAAAATAGCTTTGATTAAGAAAATTTAAATAAACCTTTATTAATAGACATTTAAAAGGAATGAATAAAAAACAATATGTGCTTTATTTATATTTATTATATACTGATAAGGGTGGTATGTGTGTGCATGTATCAACCAGTCAACAAAGAAGAATATTCAGAGATTTTTTTCTTCTTTACTGATGGGTTAGTTTTCTTATTAGTAAATCTAGTGTTTAGGTAATTTCCGTGTTAGGTCTTGAGCAGTTTCCCAGATACGTGGCCAGTAGCACTGTCTAAATGATAAAACTCTTTTAGTTAGAAAATTGAAACTCTGGAGAGTTAGCTATCCCTCAACTAAAATGAAAGTCCAGTTCAAATCTTATCTCTTATCTATTTCATTTTGTTCTACCATCAATGAAAATTTGTAACCAAAGGAAACGATGTTATCCAAATTAGCATATCAGCATTTGACTCTCAGAATCTGTTCCTTGCCTGAGGAGTCAGCAGTTTGGAAAGGACTCTTAGTTATTATACAACAAAGTTAATGTTTCCTTGGGTAAAATGCAGTTCCAGATGGTCGATTTCTAAACTTAGATATGCAAATATAACTGGCTAAATATGGGGGTTGGGGGGGTATATATATATACACACACACATATATACATATATACATATATATAAACATTCCTCAGGATATTTGAAACTCTTCAATTGTCAGTTGCAAAGGCTTCTAGTAATATTTAGAATATATCAGTGATAAGTGTGGTGCTAGCAGATACTCATGACAACTGAGGGTGTTTGAAATTAATTAAAACTCTACATACATGGCAGCTGAACTGAGACCCTACTCAGTATATTGGCAGACTGCAGAGAGCTTGTTCAGATTAATCAGTTGGCTACATATTGCTGTCATTCTAGAATACCCTAGGGTATTTGTCCTGGTGTCCAGCTGCCACCCCAAAAAGCCCATGGCTCTGCCATAAATCCTATATCTGCAAGGCCACAGTGTTATGTCAGACACCTCTGAGCATTTGATTTTTACACTTGATGACATATTTACAAAATTGGAGCAGGCCATAGATGTGTGATTTGAGGTAAGTTAAACTACACTGACTTCATGACTAAGGTTAAAAGTTGGTGCTGTGAGGAATCACACTGGGGTATCACTGATGGTCATCAATGGTTCCTCTGAGGCTCTGGTAATCTTACATGTTATTTGTTACAGTGAAAAAAATGTGCTCTATGTGTTTTGGATAACCTACAGCTGTCCACCTCTTCACCTTTCACTGGGCACCTAATTCTGGATCATTGAATCTCACACTAGGTATGAGTTGACTGTAATGGGAGCTTAGATACCTATTTAAAATAAGAAGGCCTTGGCCTTGCTTCAATTTTTTATATACAAATTGCTATAAAGGAATTTGAGGTGCCCTACAGTATTCAAGATATGTGACTAAAGATGGTAGATAATGCACAGGATCTGAGGGACTTGTGGTCTTTGGAAGAAGCAAATGGAGACCAGGTAAGATAGGACCATAGGACTGTAAGATGATTCAAGGCATATAAGGGGTTCTTTAGCCCAGGCTGCTGTTCAAAGCAGACACAGCTCTGACTGGAACATTCAAGACTTTGTCCAGACAGATCTTAAAAACCTCTGAGTATGATGCCTGCACAGTTTCTCTGGGCAACCTGATCCACTGTGTGTTTGGCCTCATGGTTTAATTGGTTTTCCTGATACACAGTTTGGACCTCCCCTGTTTCTACTTACGTGTCTCTTGCCCTCCCATCACACACCTCAAAAGACATTGAGTAAGTATTTGGGGGATGTTGATAGGTTCCTTGTAGCCTTCTCTCCAGGTTAAACAAACTCAGCTCTCTCAATCTTCCTCATATGAAACATGATCTAGTCCCTATGCATACAGCCCTTTGTTGGATTCACTCCAATATGCTTACAGGTCCACCAAACCTGTAAGCAGCCTTCCAGATGTAACCTCAAAAGGGTTGGGGATGGGGGAGCCATCACCTCCCTCAACCTGCTGGCAAGAGTTTTCATAATGCAGCTGGAATGCTGCTGACCTTTGTGACAAGGGCACATTGCTGATCCATGTTCAGCTTGTTACCCATCAACACGCCCAGGTATTTCTCTGCAAAGCTGCAACTGGTTCCCAGTACAAAACCATATGAAAAAAACTTTTAAACAAACTTTTGCATGAGGTCCGGCTAAATCATTACATATTTTCTTAAGAAAGTGTTTCTTACAGACAGCTGTTCATAGGATTGAATAACAATAAATATCAATTTGTGATAAATAAGTTGACAGTGAAGGAAGAGTTTAAAATATACTTGGAATAGCTGGGCTGTTTAGCTTGTCATTATAAAAGCAAACAGCCTCTTTCACCAATCTCAGAAATATTGTAGAAATACACTGTTGGTATAAAATTCCTGCTGTCTTCCTCATAAAGGAAACAAATAAAAATTCCACTGTAATCATAATAGTGACACTATAGAGAAGGGATGGCTACTGTAATGAAAATTATCTGCTCTTTCTGTCACCCAGTGTTTCCTGAATAGTGTTTTCTGTCAAGTAATGAAATCTAGATTTCAAGATTCAAAGTAATTTTGTTGAACTTGGTATTTTACTGCATGGAAAAGGTACGAATAAATTTACCTCAAAGATCTGAGTAAGTCAGGGCACTGACACAGTAACTTTTACAAGCTGCCTGATGCTCAGCCATACAAGGTGGAAAAAAAGAGAATCTAAAATAAATCTAGAAAACAGCAGCTGTTCGTTAATCTAAGACTTGTTAATATAGTTGAACAGAGTGTTCACAGAATTTAGACTTCATCACCATGTGAGAATTTGTGGATAAAATCACTATGGAGAATAATTGTTTGAAAACCTTTATTAACAATGAAAGCTATTAGTTTTTTTTATTAAGAGAAGAGCCATTATATATGGCCATAAGAGCCATTTTTATGGGAACGTAATATAGTTAGTTTTCCGCTCTGGATTATGGAATCAAATAGTTAAAAATCTAAATAGAAAATTAAACATAGATACAGCCTCCACCTCCCCCCCACCCCCATCAAATCAAATATGGAATAGTTATGGTATTTTCTTCTGTTTAGCGTGGAAGAATAATCTCTCTTTGTTAAGAAATACTGAATTCACGGTCATATTGTGAAGTAAAACAAAATATTGAAATTATTAGTATTATGTACTTTATGATTAAAAAAAATAAAATCAGCACTATAAGGGCTTGTATTGGGGGAGTGGGATTTTTTAATAGTTACTACTATAGGTGCCTTTAAATTAAAACAGAAGTCAAAATGTATAGTTACAGCTGATTATAGGTCTTGGTGATTAACCAGGAGATAGGAGCAAAACCCATGCTCTGTTGCCAAGATGGACTGTGGTTGTGGTAAGAACAGCAAAATAATTGAAAGATAAAATGTATGTACAGATATTATCTAGAAAGAAATACTGAACTTGTACTGAACTTCTTATGGCCATCTTTGAATGTCTCCAATTTCACATAATGGGAAAGGACTGAATAGTCCTAAGGTTCAGCTTTTTTGTGCACTCAAGTTTAACCTAGGCTTACATGGGGTTTTCTTTTCCAAACACTGACTGAGGAAGTATAAATGGTAATCAAGAAGGATGATGAAAGTCTAAAAATATTCTTATCTTTCAGCACTTTAGCAGAATGGATTAGTCTTTATTAACTGAGTCTATATTTTATGAATATGTACACATATTCCTTCCTATGTTTACACAGCTTCCTGTCATCTTGTACAACCTGTTATTAAAATCTAATTTTGCTAACTTTAAAATATGATACATGAACAAACCTCTTCATTCTATGAAGATCCTGTCTTTCTAACTTTGGTCCACATTCACTTTTCTGTGGAAGTATTCCAGCACATTAACTCTTTCTTTTTTTACTTCATAGATTTTCATGCTTTCACAAACATACAAACATAATCTGTTTGCGTCATTAAAAGCATGTAATAGAACAAATGAAGATAGCCAATAATCTTCTCAAAACAATAGCAAAGCCTTTCATTTTACCTGAAATGCCTGAGGGAATAGAAAAACAAAAAGTGTGAACATTGCTATTTTTATAACAATTAAGATCTGTAGCCAAACTAATTGATGTAGGTAGAAATACCACATTTCAGAGTGTGAGCTGGTTTTTGTTCAGTATGCTTAGATTCAAGGATATAAATGGCATTTTTTTGAAAACATGAACTTTTAAAAAAGATAAATAGAAAAAGAAAAACCATACCAAACAATATAAATAGGATTTGCTAAGGTGCCACTATAACTGGTATTCAATTGCTTCATTGTGCATGCAATTTCAAGGATGGGGTAGGTTAAAGAATTAAATGATTTATCACCGTGACAGTCTTTGCATCATTTAATGTTTTAATTCTTCTTTCCTTCATCTTCTGAAAGGAAGTAGTTATTTAACAATGAGCATCTTTATTTGCCAGATACTCTTTTTTTAAACAATTGGCTTAGGTTTCTACTGTAGACTGCTCTTTCTTTCTTTCATTTGAAAGAAAATTAAGAAGAAAGGTGTCACAAAAGGGTAAAGAAATGAATGTCACAAGGAATATTAGTCAGATAGTTCTGATAAAAAAAATTCTTCAATATGATGATACTATTACCCAGCTTAGAAAGCATCAAGCCAAATGGGTACTGGCACCTGGATCCCATGGTTACAAATCACAAAGTTTTGTATAGTCCTAGTGATTTTTTTCAGGTTTTTAACAAGTTAAAAAAATTCAGTACGTACAGTTTTGTACCTAGAATGGAAGAACACCTCAGTTTTATCTTAAGTTTAATATAGAGTTGATGATTCATGGTTGCCAGAGGTTGGTGCAAGTTTTTTCATTACAAATGATTAATTTGCATAATATATGTCTTTGTAGAAACCCAAAAATATGGTGGACTTTTTTTTTTTTTGGTCTTTCCTTCTAATCTCTGTGCTATCTGCTAGCAAAGTTACTGTGGAATTGTGCATCTGGAAACTGAGGTTCTATGAAATGTTGTTCTAAAACATTTACTGAAAACTATTTGAAATAGCAGATTACAAGTAGGTTGAGCCAATGATTTTTGAGCCCTTTTGTTCTCTGGTGCTCCACATATGGTAGAGTTTTATGTACTGAAGAAAGAGAATATCAAAGACCTTTTTTGTCTTTAAAAAAAGGCACAAAACCAGAAGTATATCTATACTGAAGATGTTTAAATTTAGAAAAAAGTGTCCTTATGTTAAATATGAACCAACAGATTTTACCTACTCCTTCAGGATTTAGCACTTAGAAATCTCCTTTTGCTTAACAAATCTTTTATTTTCAACTTATCTAAATGAAAACATGGAATTATTTAAAACCAGATAGAACATGCTCTTTTGATGTATATTTATTTTCTTTTACTATCATTTGTAGACAGAGCAATAAATGTCTTTCAAGTGTGTTAATTAACATACTTATTTCTGGAGGCTAAGAATGCAAAATATAGATTATTACCCTCTAGATACTCTGGTTCACATATTTTATGTGATAGCAATAGAAAAGGTGAGGAAGAGGATTACATGCTCTCCCTAGCTCTTCAGCTCAGATTGAAAAAAACACCTTGTGATACATACAGTCTCTGTGAAGGGTCTGGAAAAGCCTGAAATGTTGACACTCAACCATTTTAGGGTCCTAGTGTGTTACCCTCTGTGACTTATAATTTGGGGCCTTTGCATATGACTAACTTCTGAATTACCTGTTATCTGCAGGTCCAAGGTCTGTTCATTATAAACGACAGACATCTAAAAGTCTCTTTATTGTCTTAAATAGATGGAGAAGGTGAACAAAATTGCAAAAATAACAAAAGGCAGGAAAAAGTACTCAATATTGATTGATTGTTCCTTTTCAGAAAGAATTTTTTCCCCCAGATAATTCTTTCATGTCCTATTTTCTTCCATTCTGGTATATTTCTTCCTGGTCTCCTTCCATGTCGAATAATTGTAATTCAACATAGCCTGCTGCTGCAGAACTTCAATTCCACTTCATACAATTTGCAATACTTTGTGTCATTGGACAATTAATTTTTTTACTTACAGTGAAATTAATTTCTGATATTGTGAATGTGTTCATTCTGCACATGATCTACACTTAAAACACTGTGAAAAATGTTTATAAATCTTGTCTGGTATTTCGCTCATACTTCTGCTGCCCCTTTGTAATAAAAAGTTTTACCTTTTATATGTTATATATGTGTTGTGCCATTATGCAAGGACTTACTAATTGGTAACAGAAAAGGGTTTAAATAACGTAATCCTTATGTTCATCCTTAAACAAGGTTTATCTATTCAAGGGTAGATTCATTATGCCTGACTTAGTACTTCTTTTAGCTTCTTAAAGTAGGAATCAGTCTTGTTTTTTCTCTCTAATTTTCATAAAGTAAACAACTTCCCTTGTGCAGTGTCGCAAAGAGCAGATTCGCCCTCTAGGCATGCCAGCATCTCTCCACTGCTGTAAGAGGCACATGACAGAATATGGCCTTTTTCAGATGTATTAACTAAATGCCTCAAGTTCAGTGGGACAAATCTGAGCATAAATAAGTAAATTGAAATCAATCTTCCCCTGTGGGAACAAACTCTTTATGGGAAAGAATAACAAAAAGCAAGTTAGTGTTATGCTCAAAATATTGTTTATGGGCAAAGAGGAAGTAAAATACATATCTCTGTAATAGTAAAACCAAAAGGTTGTTGTTTCTCTAATGGAAATCTGAAAAGTCTAGTTCAAAAATCATCATTAGTCTAGTTACAATTATTAGAGACAAAAGATTTTTTTTCATTTTAAAAAAATAATATTCATAAGAGAATTAAAAATGCAACAATCTGGTTAATGGTTTCCTTCCTTTCTTATCATACTTTGTTATATTGATAAAGGTCCTTGGTCAGATACTTTTAAAGGAAGCACTTGGCTTCTATATACACTTACAGGCAAAATTCTGTCAACCTCTGGAGTCGTCTGCTGGAAAAAATATGCTGTTTAGAGCTTTTCCTTTCTCCTTCAGTAGCCAGTTGTGGTACTTTGTATGTGTTTGTTAATGAGTTTCTATATCTTTCTCTTTTCTCATAGGTCTGCAGTGTCATGTTACATCTCAGTTTACTATATATAGTGCCCTTTATATACACGCTAGATATTAGTTTTTGTTCTGTTCATTACCCCAAAACCCAGTTTTGTCCATCTCCAGGTCTGCATTTCTGTAACTGACAGTGATTGTGTTGTTTATAGGTGTGGCATCTCCAGTGCCAAGCCTGTCCCTTCTCAGAGTTTTTGGCTACTGTATAAGATGTGAATTTCTCTGTACTACATCTCTGCATTAGAGAAGTAAGTACCTTGTTCTATGTTTTTGTTGGGTTTTTTTTTATTGCTACTATCAGTATAAAACTCTTGTAACGCAAAGCTGGAGGTAAGGAAAGATTCAGACAGAGCAGGCCTGGGAAGTGAAGCACCAAGCTTATGGCCTGTTACTAGCAATGGCAATACTGTATTGTTGAGCTTTTGATGGGGTACCCTTCCTTCTCAGACCAGGGTAGAAGAGCAGAGGAGGCTGCTGTTCTGCTGAGTTCTTTATTTCGTAGTCTCACAGCTTTCTTGAAGGCAGAGTTCAAGGGGGTTACATGATAAAGGCAAGCAGCAACAGCAAACAGCAGGCAGAAAACAGCTGCTTCTTCTAATTCTAGTTTCCTCTATATCTTTTTTTCTTACAGAAGTGTGGATTATATTTGTTAATTGACCAATTAAATTAACACACGATTCTAGGGGTTTTTTTCTTAACCTATCCTAACATTATTCTATCTAATTCTAACAGTTGTAAATCTTACACAAGTGTTACATAGGTATTACACAGATCTGTGTATATAGTTTCTATCAGCTCTTGCTGTTTATGTGAACACTATCTAAAACATGTGAACAGTATAATTCTATGTTTTGTCTAAAGTAAAGAAATTCTGTGAAAAGGTAACACTGCTGCAGTAAGAACTGTGTTTAAGATTTCTTTACTGCAGCTTTTCAATGTTCAAAGCACTTAGCATATATTTCTACTAAAAGTTAAAAATCTATATTTCTGTTTCACTTTGGTGTGACTTCGTGTATGTCAGCTTATCCAAAGGTTTTAATTCAACCCCTGTGCTTTGGCTTTCCTCTGGGCCTGGGTCCAGAGGAGCTTTCACTCCAGCACTGTATGACTGGACTATGCAATTACACTATGGCCAAATATGCAAAAGCAAATATACCAAAACTAGAAGGCAGCTAGGAGCTGCAGGTTTCTTAATACTGGAAAAACAAATTTCTAGCAGATTTATTCTCTCCAGCAGAATAACAAGCCTTAAATAGGCACATGGGATTTCAACACATTGAGAAGAACTACATTCTATAAATTAGCATGGGAAGCAATCAGCACGATGAGCAGGGAGCGGTCTATATCTGCGTGAGAAAGTAAGAGTGGAACTCGTGGACTCATGTAACAAATTCAGTGACATTAGGAGGTTCAAATTACATGCAAAAAAATTATATATAATATTATATATAATATTTAATGTGTATTTTATATAATAATCCAAACATAAAGAATGTGTGATTGATAAGAGTAAATATATGAAATATATATGTACCGATATAAACATATATAATTATTTTATATCAGCTACAGTTTATGTTTCACATAGTTGCTTGTATCAATCACATTCTTTCTATTTGGATTATTATTTTAAGAACCCTATACTCTATGTGAGAGATTTTTTTTAACTTTGGAACAAGGGAAGTTGGAGATATGAGTTTCATTTTCATGTTTAGAAGATGATGAAAAATTTACAGATCATGCAATAATTTCTCTGTTCATGAAACACATATACTTCAAAGTTTGTTTGATGCACAGACCATGCAAGCAGCTAAATTTCAAACAAATACTAAGCATAAACCCCAGAATGCAAAAGGCCTTGTCTGTTTCATATATTTGGTGGAAGGGTATGACACTGTGTATTTTTAAACTCCCACCAAATGGCCTTAATTTATCTTCAGGGGAGGTATAGAGAACATCATGTTCCTGGTTGGATTAATGCCTGAAAATGGCAATAGGCCAGGATATCACATGAATATTAAATAAATTATAGTAGCATACAGTGCAGTATGTGTGTTCTCAGTCACATAGCATGAGAATGGACATGAAGTGTGTAAGCCCCTATGTTTTACACCATCTTCATTTATGTGGACTCAAGTCCTTTGATATCACTTCTAACTTCAGTCTGGCTCAGATTCCTGCCCTGATAGGCATTCAGTAGAAATACTGTACTACTTACTACTAGGTTTAATCTTTCTCTTGTCAAAATGATCAAGATTAGTGCAATTTCTTTTTCTTTGACAGATATATATTAGTTTTTTAAATACAGTGAAGGAGTCATTTGACTTCACTCAGTAGACATCAATGAGATGGTTAAAACAGACCTCAGTGTGTCTCACAGCTAAAAGTATTTCTCATTTTAAAATATACTTTACAAGAATAGAGAATAGATTTTGCCTTGGCTTTTTTCCAGGTGTGTGGCTTGCAGATAACATAAGAAATATTTAAGTGTGCAACGGGGAGTTAATTGCTGTTGGGAATGGTTTTGAACTGGATTCAAAATGTTTAATATTTAACATGAATGGCTGGCTGATGTTTAAAACAGGTGATTATGTTCTTTGCATTTCAATTAAAAACATGTGTTCCTATCTTAATATAAAAACTCCAAATATCCATGCCTTTTGTATGCACGTGCCACCATCTGTAAATTAGATTTTTTTGGTTTTTAATTATTTTTATTACTTGGCACAAATTTTAAGCAGGTGTATTTCATTTCTAATTGGATGAAGTTGTGGTCCCATTCAAATACAGTAGACTTTGTTTCCAGCAGGATTAGCAGTTCTGTGAAATACAGGGTAGGTATCCATGAGGTGATACATGGCACATATGTTATAGATAAGCAGGCAATGCTCACTTTGTAGTGCAGGGTTCTGTTTCTTAGAAATAAAATTGTAGGCACAATCACTTCTCTTCTATGGATGTAATTGTCCAGCATATATCTGCTAGGAGGATTTTGAGGTGTGGTGTACACAGCATATGAGGGTGGTCCATAGAGAACTGATTAAATCCATCACATTAACATTATTACTTATTGACACCTGCAAATCGCACTGGGCATTATAAACTAATTCCTTAATAATATCAAAAGAAAATATTTTCTTTCAATATTCCAAGATGTTGCTTATCACTCATTGGTGGAAGCTTTCTATTTAAGATACAGAAAAAATGAAGTACCGTGTTTTAGGAGAAATGAAAACATTCAGTTTAATATAGACATTTTTGCGTGCAATGAAGACTGTCTTATCTGTGTTAAGATCACACCTACTGGAGGGAAGAAACATATATAAACACCAAAATAAAAAGGCATTACTATGGGTTAATTTTAATGCAGATCATAAACATTCTCTGTTATTTCCTAGATATACTAGATGGAATTGTGTTGATTTTGAAAGAAAAAGGAAGCAGGAATAGAAAAGAAGCTAAACAAACTTGGAAGGATCATCAAAAGCACTAGAACAAAATAATTATTTCTAGTTGTACATGAAAAGTTGTAGGCTGAGGACAGGTATTGCTCTGTTTATTCACCAACAGTAAACCTCTAGCTAAAGCAGTATTTATATCATATACTACAGCTCAGATTGGAGCTGTCCGAGCTGCAAAAAGAATTGCAAAAAAAGGAGGCAGAACAGTTCTGGGGCTGTTAGACAAATCATTTTGCTGCCTATCTTTCATTTATGACTCTGGCCATAAAATGTCTCTAATGGAATTGAGTTAAAATGAAAAGTAAAGTTAAAAAAAAAAAAAGTCTGTTGTTGTTGTTGTTCTTGTATTTAAAATAACAAAGGAAATTAAAAGAGAACAAGAGTAGGTGTATTGCCTATGTGATTCTTTTTGATAATTTTAAAAATGCTAAATATACAAATGTTTTAATTAAGAAAATGGAAAAAAAACCAAAACCAAAAATACAAATAGAAGCTCCTTGTTTTTTCCCTAATACCTGAAAATCAGATTTTATTTCCTTTCACCTATAATTCAAGGAAACAAAAAATCTTTAAGGAAAGAAATAAACCCAGTGATGCCATGGAGATTGTTCATATTCATGCTCACAGCACATTTCTTCCTTTTCTTTATTTAACATGGTACACCACTGATATAGCACTGTTAGAGCCAGAAGCACAATTATATCAGCATCTTAGGAAAAACAGAAGCAGTATTTCTTTGACTTGTTTATCTTTTAGGAACAAATTCTGCACGCTGTGTATGATAAATATTCCGATACACTTCGCAGTCAATAACCATGTCACAGCTTCCTTGTTTTCAAAATGATTCTGAGAAGGTACTGAAAGAAGGAAAGGAGATGTGTTGCAACACTCTAACGTGAAAAAAAGATGTAGTTTGGCTTTTTTTGCACACAACCCTGGAACTGAAGCCATGAAGATTTTTGCCTTTTCTTTTATACCCCTGTTATACCTTTTTACAGCTTCTGTATTCCTAGTGCTTTTTGCCTACATTCTTGGACTTGTTTGTTAAGCTAAGAGACTAAACATTTTAGAAGCCTCGTAGTTAGGGATCAGTGTGCCCCAGACCCCAAGGTCCTCTCCAGAACATATTCTGTAAACTAAGATAGAACCATCCAGGGGAAGGTTCCTTGGGGAGGGGGGGCTCACTTGAACCTCTCATTGGGGAATCTTTGATAGATATGCTAATTAGTAAAGCCTATAATGTTATACCCAATGTTGGGGGGAGACACATGGAAACACGCGGGAGGAGAGAGACACAGAGACACAGGGAAAGACTCGGTGGGGTACATCTCGATGCATATGACCTGGATGTGTACACCTAAGGATCCTTAAGAATAAATACCAAGGTAAAATCCCTTTTCCCCTTCTAACCGTGTATGCCTCTTGATTTTAAGACAAGAAAAGAACTGTTAGTTACTTACTATCTCTGGGTGGCTTCCTCTGTGGGAAAGTTGCATGTGGCATATGGACCTCAAAATACTTTAGGTTAGAATCCTGAAATCTGGAGAGACAGATAGGACAGCTCATGTTACCACCACAACCCAATAAAATAATCTTCCCCCAACTATTTGAGACTGCTGGATTCCAACATCTGCAAGTCACTGAGGGGCAAAAAGTATTAAGTATCTTTAGCAAAGAGAAAACAAATTGATTGTTTCTCTTTTGATTTTTACTAAAAATGAGTGAGATAACAAATCAAGAGTTGTGAATTTTTTTTAATGACTTATATAATTCACACATCTAATTTGAGCCCAGATCTAGATTTCTTTCCCCCCCATAAATGGTGTTTTCATTTATTATTGAGGGTATTTGTGTTGTTTTTTTTATTTTTTAATATTTTCAGGTCCTTAAATTCAGCATTATATTCAGAGGGAGTAAAACTGATATTGAAAGGATGAACCCTTCATATAGTAATTTAAATAATTTGATACTATAATATTATTCAGTGTCTTGTCTCAGTTTAAAAAAAATTGATTTACAATAAACAGTCATCATTACTACTTCATTCTAGTGACATGTAGGTCAATTATTTTGTATTACATAGTCTTCAGATTAGTTAAAATTAGGGGCAAATTATTTTTTTGCCACAACTAAAATAAGTTGCATTCTAGTGGTTAACATCTTTATTCAATTACTAAAAATTTTTGAGTTATTGGAAATGATCTATGTGGCACCCTTGAACATAATCTTGTTATTCTGCAAAGAGAATCTGCTCTATAAATCTAAATTGCTGCACTTCAATATTTGTTGATCAGATGCTCACTTCTTTAAAGTAATATTTGAAAAATTAGTCCTATCACCAAGGCCCAGCTCTATTACAATCACTAGACTTGTGCTGCATTCAGGAGCTTCAAGTTTTTGCTAAAAGAAATCTTTTCAAATTAGATCAGGTGCCATCACTGTCAACACACAATAAATATCAGCAGGCTGTAGGGCCAGTGGGTTTTCTTGCAGCTGAAAAGTACACGGATTGTGCTCCTCAGCATGGAACTCTAGTTAAAGTAATTAATATTTTTGCACAAGAAAAAAAGAAATCATAGTGAGAGGCTGATTGGAAGCATGAGTCTGGTGGAATGATTTCTGTAAGTATAAATACAACAGAGGATCTAGTTCAAAGTTATTATAATAATCAAACAATAAGCAATAATTGAAGTAAATTGAAGCATTAGCTCATATACGTGTATGCATAAATTCTAAGTACTGAAAGCTTTAATTATAGAAAATAACTTTAAAGTGATAAGAATAGCCACTTCAAAATATAGCACTAGCTCGTTAAATACTTTGTATGCACTTTTAATAGTAGTAGTTGTAGTAGAGTAGTAGCAGTAGTAGAAGAGTAGTAGTAGTAGGGATAGTACTGCATTGACAGCAGCCTCAAGTTAAGGCTACATCAAGTAAACAAATATGGAAATTAGTTGCCTAAGCACAGTCAACTGGTTTTATTTGATCACATCATATGCCATAAAAGATTGAAGATATGAGCATGTGCTTGACAGACATGAGAGAGGCCTACAGGACACCCACATCATTATGGAGCATACAGAAAACTTGGAAGGAAATCATGACTACTTCATCTGTCCCTGGATCCATATTTGACAAAGTCAAACACTGCCTGGCTGCGGGTCACCAGAAACTGGCCCACAGTACTGTGGATCTGCAACACACACTACTATGACTTAGCTAATGTTTTTGATTTGAAGTAATAAAAAAAAAAAAATTGAGCATAATTCAGCTGTAGAAGACCTATGCTTAGCACAACACCAAATGGGTAGTGATTCATGTATATAAATAAAAGTAGACACGCAGTTCTAAGTGTCTGGGGTCTTGCAGTTTTTTTATTCCGCTACACCTTCTACAGTTTGAGTGTAGTTGTGACAATAAAATGAGTGCCATGGCATAGTATGACACATGCAACTAGTGTGCCATATGGTGCATGGTGCCCAGAGCCATTAAAATCAGATTATCTGCTAAGTTTTCTATTGAAAACAAAACCAAGCAAATCCAGCCAACAAACAAATGAACAAAAGAAAAACCCCTCAGAACTAAAATGTACATAATGCACTGCAGGGAGAGGATTCATAGGTCAGACACATTCTGAGCATCTTCCAACACAAAGATACATTTATGAAAAATTCTAGTCTCTCATCAGTGTAATAATTCTACTGCAAAAATACATTAACTAGCGAGTTGATTTTCAATAAGATTGTTTTTTCTTGTGTCCACTAGAACATTAGTGTGTGTTTTGTCTTCTTCTTATTTCCCTTAGATCATTCTCCTAGACCTCTTAAATAGATATTTAGTATAGGACAAGACGAAATAGTGATATAGGTAGGTGCATAAGTAAGTTCCTTTTTCGTTGGATCTAAATGTAATAAAACCCTTTGTTCAGGTTTACTGTTCTTAATTTCTGACAAAAAATATCTTGACATTGCTTTGGCTCTTTTTTTCACTGATGCTCTGAAAAAAAAATTATAAAAGACATTTCTGTCCCCCAACTTCCCACCAGGGCCATGGAGTGGTATTTCTTTTTATGTTCTCTAAAAATCTACCTAAAATAGCTAACAATTGTTCTTTAGTCAAACAATATTATTAATATGCATAGGATCCTTCAGGCATTTGCAATTTCATCCACATAGAGTCTGTTTTACCTTCAAAGCATGTAAATCTTTGTATTTCTTTCCAATAAAAAAGAAAAAAATGTTTGACTTGTTCAAAACCTGAAAACAACTTGCAATAAACCCCAGAGATAGAAAAGAGAAAAAAATTCTTTATGAAAAAAATAAAAGAAAATAAAATCCTCTTAAAGCAAAAGCTCTTCTCAGAGCCTACCTTCCTCTACATGGAACCAGTCCGGTAAGACAAAAGTGATCTTCAGGAGTAACCTGACAGTGACATAGCAGCTACTACTCAAAATTTTAGAGTTAAAATTACATAGCTAACCAACAAATCTGTTGCAAATAGGTAACAGTTAAAACGATAATTTGATTTAATTTTACTCAGTGTTCTATTAATTAAGAATATAAAATATTCAAGTCTGAAATAAAAGACATTCTAAAGAGATCCAACATCATAAAAAATGCTTAACTAGCAAACCTATAAAAGTTTTATATTTTTCTTGCAAATGCAGGGAAATTTTCATGCACAAAACTGGATTGATTACTTTTATAATTCTTTTCCCCTAAAAACACACTCAATCTACTTTGTTGTGCACTACTGTGTTCTCCAGTGTAATTATATTGATTAAATTATGTTTGCAAGGCTAAGATCCAAAATTTCTAGATGAAAAAATAGTTATATGTTGGAAATACTGATTTAGGTTTCTGAGAGAAAATGACAAATAGCAGAGAACAGAGGAAACCATAAAAGGCTGCAAATGACCTTTTAAATGGAGTATGACTGAAATAAATATTTCTGTCATTTAAAAAACATCATCTCACAAATGATAAGAGAGCAAGATACGATAGTGTTATGAGGTAATCAGATGAGGTAATCACAAAGGACAAAGGAATGAGTCAAGAAACAAATTTCCTTCTTGTGCTGTCCTGAAAATTTGCCAGGCTAGGTCTTTGAACTCTGTAAGAGGAACTTCACTACTCTGAGTTTGTTCAGTTTGCATTACACAATTAAGTGTAAATCAGTTTAGATTGTGTTCATGATTCTCTTCCAGGGTAACAAGGATTGGGAAAGGATTTGTCACTATGTAACATCATTATAATTGCCCATTTTTTAATGAGGATACCACAAATGATTTATGTGGGCTCAAGAAGATCCATCACAAAAGATCTGAGATAATTTTCTGTAATTCATTTTAGGATAAGTGATGGTTTGGACCAAATTCAACATCTTTAAGAAACACTGTGCTTTGACTACTATGAACACAATAACCTTTCTGTAGAAGCTTGATGGACCCACAATAGTAGTTTTTGTTCAACACTCCTGTGCTCAGTTTGATATTCCCACAGAGATCTTGGATAGATGAGGGGGGTTTGTGTCCGGGTCACACATTTTACAATCTTACAATAAAAATTACAGGCAGCTCCATGAAATTCAAAGAGTTCTCTGTTCTGTCTTATTAAATGTTTATCACAGTACTTACTGGTTTCTTTGCATGAAATTAACTTAGAAAATATTTCTTGATTACCCTCATTCTCAGGATGAGAACACAGATTATATCTGACTTGAGATGAAAGAAATCATGTGTTTGCCCTTACTGATGGAAAGTTATCCCTTGAATTTGCACTGCCAGCATGCTCATTTGGCTTCTATTGCATACAAGGAAATAATTTCACTCTTTTTTCCTGTGAAGCTGGGTTTTTCAGGGCATGCATTAGATTACATGCTGAAACATACAAAAATATTTGACCAAAAGCTGTATGAACACACAAGTAATACTTTTAAATTTTTCAGTTAGTGGTAATTTCATATGAAAGCTGTAAAGAGAATATTGGATGATCACAGTCAGATAAGAGACTTATTAAAACTGGAATAATACCTACGGCTTTGCCAATAACCTGTAGATGGGAAAATTAAATAAATTAAAATAAAAATCCCAACAAGTAAACTGTAGGGACAGAGCTGGAGTATCACTATCCCTTGAACAGAAGAGTCAGTGATGCTAGTTGTTGGCCACAGCTCTGTTGTTGCCTCCCTGGAACCCAGCAGCAGTGGAGGCTTCCCACGAGGGCCCACTGCCCCAGCAGGTCAGCCAAAGGGCACCAGAGCAGCCTGGACATAGGGATGGGACAGGACATGCATGGTCTGACTCAGTAGGACCTTGCCTGGGCAGGACAGGGCTGTGGGAAGCTGGAGATGAGCTCTGCTGCAGCATCAGTGATGATGAATGTGGGGGACTGAAACAGAGTCCTCAGACATGGACATAGAGTCCTGGGGAAGTCTGGATAAGGAGAGCAATTACAGAATTATGGGCTGTTTGAGGATGGAAGAGACCACTGGAGGTCATCTTGTTCAACCTCTTGCTCAGGAAGGGTCTGTAGCAGCTTGCCCTGAACCAAGGCTTTTCCTTTTTCCTTTTTCCAGACAGCTTTTGAAGATGTCCAGGAAGGAACTTTAACCTGTCCCAGTGCTCAATCACTGTAACAGTAAAAAAAAAAAAGTTTCTTGATGTTCAGAGGGTACCTCCTGTATTTCAAGGTGTGCCAGCTGCCTCTGCTTCTCTCTCTGTGAACCTCTGAAAAGAGTCTGGCTCCATGGTCTTTGCACTTGATTTTTCTTTCCTTTTATTCTGAGTTCAGAAATGAAAGTTTCATTCTATGTGGAACTAATATTAACATCATTGAATTTTGAAACTAATGTTTTACCATTATTGAATTTTAACATACTTAGCCCAAGGTGCTATAACAGCTTGATATATTTCAATGAACAGGGTCTTGACTGTAGGCTTTAGTATCTTATATCCTAGCTGTAAGATGTGGACCTAGATTATTTTTTGTCTTATCTTTCAGATTTGGAAATGAATCAAAATATTTAATTATTCAAGCAGTATCACTCTCAGACTCCCTCCAACTACGTTGCCACCATTGCTTTTTCTTTCCTTTCCTTTCATACCTCAGATACTGCCAAAGCGTGTTACCTGCTGGATATAATTTTTCCTTTTATTTGTGATTTTCACACACAGAATTCTTGATAAGTCTAGTCATTTTTGTATCATCTCCTCATCTGAACTCCTCACTACTTTCATCCTACTGATGTCAGTCTTATGAAAAAGATACTGTCACACTTAAAGCAACCATAATTAGAATGTTCAGATCAGTGAGGGAGATGAAAAACACTTTTCAAAGTAACACGAAGGAGTTCACATCTCACCAGGGAAAATGGTGAATCTTTCTCATTTTATTTGTAGCAAGAAAACAGCCATTAAAAACCAAAAAAGTTTAAGAAAATAATAATATTTCATAGCAATGAGTATTAAACATGAAACTATAAAGTTATTTTTATGCTGCAAAGAAACTTCGCTGTGTTTTCTTATCTCAGCAGGTAGACTTCTGTATTGGATTTACTTAACAAGGTATGTGAGAGGGAACAAGAGTGTGGTCTGTGAAGAGAAGCCAGGGGTTTCCCATATTAGATGCAGTTGGTTCCAGATGGATCCAGCAGACTCACCACAGAACACAGTTGAGCCCCTCAGCCAAGATGGTGGTGCTTTCAAAAAAACATGTTTCAGAAGAAGCAAAAAGTGCTACACAGCAGCTGTGAGAGATAGGAATGATAAACAAACTTGAAACAATCCTACAGATATCTCGATCAGAGAAGCATGGGGAGGAGGTACTGGAGGTACTGGAGCACAGTTTCCCTTGCAGCTCATGCAGAAGGATACACTGAAGCAGGTTTTCCCCATGCAGTCCGGGTGGAGGATCATGTTGGAGCAGATATCCACCCTGCAACCCATTGAGGACCTCATGCTGCAGGAGATGGAAATGTCCCTAAGGAAGGTGCAGCCCAAGGAGAACCCATGTCATAACAGGCTTCTGGCAAGGGCCATGCTCATGGAGAGGAGCTCATGCATGGTTTACTGACAGGACCTGTGACCCCAGAGAGGACCCACACTGCAGCAATCTATTCCCAGAGGACTGTAACTCATTGCAAGAACACATGTTGGTGCAGTTCTTGAAGAACTGCAGCCTGTGGAAATGTTGCCTCAGCAAAGGACTATCTCCTATGGGAGGAGTCCCACTCTGGAGTAGGGGAGAGCATGAAGAGCAAGGAGCAGCAGAGAAAATTGTTTTTACTGCAACCCACATTCCTTACCCTCCTTGCACCACTCCAGGTTGGAGAAGGAGGTGGTAGAAGAGTTGCGAATTAAGGAGTAAAATTGAGCCTGAAAAAAAGACAATGGGGACAGGGGAAAGTGTTTATATTTTTGTCTTTTTTTCTCACCATCCTACTGTTAGTTAACAGTGAATTAAATTGCTCTTTCTCAAGTTGAGTCTGATTTGCTGCAAGGCTTTGATGATCAGGTCTATAGCGGAAGGTTTCCCTGCCCACAGCAGGGGGTTGGAACTAGATGATCTTTAAGGTTCCTTTCTAATCCAGGTCATTTTATGATTCTGTGATACATATATTATGTTGTATTAAATCATAGTTATACAATTGAAAAATGTTTTAAGCTAAATTAAGGTTGATTATTTAATGTGTTTATATCCAAATGTGAGATGTAAATCTAATGCAGGTATGAATGAAGACTCAGAAAAATTACATTGTCATGTTTTGTTGTAACGACTTTGGCTGCCTTCCATTTAAGTATTGAATTCCATCTATATTCTTAGGCATTGCACAACACAGTAAGTAGAGGAATAAATTGTGAGATCACAGAGGGTATAGGATTGCTTTCTAATTGACTTTATATGGGAGATATTTATGTGGGCATTGTGAATGTGAAAGTTGTACCTGTCATAAGAATCAGCAGGAACAACTGAAGACTCCTTTAAAAAAGTATGGTCCATAGTGGGTTAAGTCTTTCAAGAGGTTATAGAAATCAGCATGTTTGGGATTCATCTTGAATATTAAAGGGCACTCTGTTTAGGGGAGAGAAATCAACCTAAATATGTCACATCTCTTTTGCTTTTTTCTTCTCTTGTTTCTTATTAACAAAGACATTTTTATGGAAGCAGAGGTTTATTTTATAAGAATTCATCTGCTGCTTCTCTTTATTCCTCCAGCTGAAGTCAGTCCTCTGACATCATGATCATTGTAGAACCACTCATCTTGATGTCACAGAAGTGTCTCCAAATAGACACAAAGAAAATAAGATGTTCTTCTCTGTAATTAAAGCTTGCTTCCTACTACCCATATTAAAAGAAAGAAAGAAAGAAAGAAAGAAAGAAAGAAAGAAAGAAAGAAAGAAAGAAAGAAAAAGAAAGAAAGAAAGAAAGCTAATAAATACACAGCATCTCTTTGATGTAGTAGTGGGAACATTCCTTTATTAGAAAAACTGCCCTTAGTTGTCTCACTGGTTTTAACCAATTTTCTGCTTTCCTCCATTGTGTCTCAAATCACAGAGAAGTTAAAATAGATTTTGTATATTAAATATTGGAAGTTTCTGCACTGTTACTTAGATTAGATCTTGCTTCAAATATGTTATTGCATACACTACTGCCCCTATTTTCTGACTAAAAAGGAAGATAACCTGATGCATATTAGAAATAAGAATAATTATATTTCCTTTTGAGCATCTTATAAGTGTTTTTCATAAATGTGCATTTCCTCTCTGTAATTACATGTAAACAATGTTTCAAATTATAATTTAGTGATAGACATGAAGGGAGAGAAGGAAGAAGGGAGAAAAGAGGGAGAGAGGGAGGGAGGGAGGAAGGAAGGACGGAAGGAAGGAAGGAAGGAAGGAAGGAAGGAAGGAAGGAAGGAAGGAAGGAAGGAAGGAAGGAAGGAAGGAAAGGAAGATGAATTATCCTGAAAACCAATAATAGGAATCAGAAGATAATCTGACTTTTTAAAAATTGGTTTCATATGGACAAAAATGGAAGATTCTAAATTAAAGATATTATTATGCTTTAATACAGTTAACATCATATATCAGTTTTATCAGCTACTGAGGTGTTCTTCCAGTTTTCGCTGGAGTAGAGTTAATTTTCTTTGTTTAAAATTATGACATTATTTAAAATATATACATTTTAAAACAAAATTAGACATCTAGGCAATAAACTGTATGGTATTAAAGTGAAAAAAAACACCTTTGCATTTTGCAAAATATTTTTCAGAATTGCATATACAATAAGAAAGGAAAACTTTTCTAAATGTCATCAATGGTCCAGAGCTGATGGCCCAATTTTACCTTATACTGCATATCCAGGTCAAACAGAAAGACCTTAAATGTGAATAACCAATGAATGCAATTAACAAAATTGTAGATTAAGTACTAAAAACTGCTCTCTTTAATGGAAATAAGGTAATCTTTGCATCTGCAGCAGTTCAGCGTAGAATATCAGAGTGATCAATTCTGTGTAGCAGATTCTGAAGTAGTGTAATTAGCTGTTTTTTGTCATAGACTTCTGTAGCCTTATTAAGCCTTACTTCAAAGAAAACTATGCCTATGTTATCAGTTGTGAGAAGTTTCATGTAATTGTTGCTACACAATTCTTTTATCACTGATTAATCATTAACACATGCAGCCCTGGGTCCTCTAATATTATATTATTGAGGTACTTTTCAAGGCATCTGCTCTCCTACACTGTCAGTGGCTGCCAGTAGGAGATGCTCTGAACAAACTAAAACTTAGTAATAAATTCTATATAAATAGGGGAGCTCTCATTAATTTGATTCCAATATAACTCTCAATTTACGTTATTAGACAAGTCTTTAGTAACATCAGTGTTGTGGATTAACCTAGGCAAGTAGCTAAGCATCTCAAATTTCATCCTCTTTAAAGTGAGATGGGAAAGGGGATCAGAAGGGTGTAAGTGAGAAAATCATGGGTTGAGATGAAGTTTAATAGGTAAAGCCAAAGCCACACACACAAGTAAAGCATAACAAAGAATGCGTTCTCCACTGCTCAGGGACAAATGTTCAGCCAGCTCCAGGAAAGCAGGGCTGCATCACATGTAATGGCAACTTGGGATGACAAAACAAAAAACTCTGAACATCCCACCGCCATCCTCCTTCTTCTCCTCACTGTATACACTGAGCATGATGCCCTATGGTATGGAATATCCCTTTAGTCAGTTTAAGTCACCTGTCCTGGCTGTGTCCCCTCCCAACTTCTTGTGCACTCTCAGCCTCCTCACTGGTGTGGTGGGGTGAGAGGCAGAAAAGGCTTTGGTTCTGTGTAAGCACTGTTCAGCAAAAGCTAAAATTCCAATATTATGGGAAAATCCAGAATTCATAAAAGGTCCTAATATCAGAATATTGTATTCTGTTGACAATTTAAACACTTATCTGAGGTCTGAATTGGGCCATCCTTATCCTAGTAGAGAAGATTCCCTTTTTCTCAGTCAGATCAAAAAACCTGAGCAAAATACTTTCAACTGTGAGCAACACATCTGTGTTGTTCAGTGTCATGAAGAAAGGGTGAACTCTAACTGTCATAGCTGTCAAACACCCTATTAAAGGCCCTTTTAAGCTACTGCATCATAGCTTTGTTGGTGTAGCTTACTTAGTTAAGAATAACAATAAATGCTATAATGTACTCTCTTTTTAAAAAAATTATTTATTTTAGCAGGGAATACCCACTTTTGACTGCATTAAAAGTGATTTACTAATGTTTCTGTAATTCTCTTGATGTTCAAATAATTTCAGAGATTAAATGGTTTCATGAATTATTGGAGGAAAGACCTACTTTTTCTTCCTGGTTAAAGGTCCTTTAGATTCTGCAGTAGTGTTCACTTTAACTGTTTTCTGCAAAACAAGATATGCTTATCCTTCTTACTATACTTCAGCCCTCTGGTCCTATAAAATTTTCCAGCATCACTTAAAAAGTGAAGGAAATGGTTTTCTTATAGGTGATGTTTTCAAAAAGGGCTTTTCAATCAACTATTTAATTAATGTTCTTTGTGACTCATTCACATGTTAAAGGGTAAAAATCTTTGAATTTAATCACTTGGTCTGGTGATAAGTTAGGGGGGAAAAAAAAAAGACAAACACCAAACCTTGAATAATAATTTTATTAGCAGACAAAGATTCATAACGAAAATTTCCCAGAAAAAACTTACAGCATATTTGGGGTTACTTAAAAAGTGAAAATTCTAGGAATTTCTCTGTTTTTGAAATTTAGCTAATGACTCATTTCTCAGTTAATTTTTTGATGTTTGACAGACTTTAATGATGAAAGAAAAAAGGGAATGAAAATAGTGAGAAACAGATTTCCAAACAAGAGTTCACTGCTACATCAAAATTGATATAAATAAGTAATAAAGGCTGACGGTAGATTTTTAATAAGTAAATGAATAAATAAAACTATTTTGTCATCAGTCTCATAAATAGTTTTACTAATAAATATGTGAATTTATGAAACAGTGAGAGACATTAATGATTAAATTCAGGGGCTCTATTTTAGGAAATCACTGGAATGAGTACTAATTGTGATCATTTTTACATCTGTGAGCAAAGCATATTTACTTCAAAGCTGAATTTATTGATTATTTCTGTTAAAATCAATTTTAAAATGATAGCTGCAATCACTTCTTAATCTATCATTTTCTGCTTGTCTTTGATGAATAATGGATAGATTTTACTTTCTTTGTGTTTGTGTTTCACTCTCCTCTTGTGGAATGCCCTAGATCTAAGGCCACAGGACTCTTAAACTATTGGCTTATGCGTATTTCCATAGGAAAAAAACCCACTTCTTCATTAATCTTAGCAAAGACCCAACAAGAAACTTCTAAAGCTTAATACATTCAGAGTCTATGTTTATGAATTTTGATCTGAATCACACAGCATTCAAATGAAAGAATAAACATATGAATGAGATTTTTGATATTGCTGTTGGATTTTCTTCCTGGTAACTAAACATACTTTGCAATCCTTCAGGTTAATTGCATGCTTCATATCTTAAATTCTCATAAAATAAACAGCTGAAGGATTTTTCCCAAAGTGCTCCTCTGTATATGTAAAAAAAACCCAGCTGCAAATAAGGAAAATCTCATCCACAGTAAAAGTAAATACAAAGCAAAACATGATGGTTAATAGTCAAACTCCATCTTTATTTTTAACTACACTAAATTCAGCTGCAAATACAATAGTATTTGAAACTACAATGTGGCAGAAATCCATTGGGCTGTGTTTTATGTACCTGTTTTCGAGAGGCTTGTAAGTTCTTGGCACTTGTTCATGCAGGTTTACTCTGAACCAGATGATCAACATCTGTGGGCCTCACAGTAACAGCATTTCTGCTGCTGATTCAAATGTGGAACATGTACCTTCTTTAAACAGAATAGCAAAAAGGGATTCTTCACATATGAGACAGATTGGCAGGAAATTTAAAATAATTTTGGAGGAACTATAGTTTATTATTTGCTTTTTAAACTTTAGCCTTGGAGGGTTCAAGTCACTGGACAATATCCTGACTTCCTTATCCCCGAGAAGCATCAATGACATTCTAGCAACAGACTCATTTTAGTACATGTATATATTCAAATATATGCACGTATATATAGAAAGAGTCAATATGCATAAGAGTGATAATTCTTTTCACTGGACCTTTCACTTTGATACATTTTAATAGAAGATTATTAATTGGATTGCGTATGAGATATGTATACAATTTTCCTATAGGAACTCTGAATAACTTTATCAGAATTTCAGCCAAAGCCACCCAAAATGAACACAGGTATGCTCATGGCAAGTTAACACACACAAAACACATTGATCTATATATAAAATTGTCTAGCTCAAAGTTCACCTAATAATACACAAAAATATTAATTCCCAAAATAGAGATAATTTGTATAAATTTTACTTGAATTCACATGAACTTTTGAGTTTTTCTTCTTAGAGATATTGAGAAACCATCTAGACATGGTTTAACTAGAAAGATTTCTTGGATAAATAAACACAACATATTTTGACATTTCCATGACACGATAATTGGTTCTTTAAATGGAATGGGTCCCTAATTGTATTATTTTACTTACGCATTATCTTTCTGTCTTAACTAATTAGACATGCTACTCTACAGAATACTTTATAAATACATCCTGGAGTGTCTCAGTTTTGGAGACAAAACTTCAGGAGGAAACACTCCGGAATGAGTGTCTCCTCCGAAGGGAAAAGGGCCTCCCCTTTTCTTCCGCCAATAAGACAAGTGGGTCACAGCTAGTGAAAGTGGAAAAAAACGAACTGTTTATTAACACACGAACAAAACAAGGTAGAACAGGATAAAAAAACCAAAACAACTCAAAATACAACAAATTCCTGGAGAGGGAACAGACACCTGGGCTCAGACCAGCTGGGGCCACCCCCACAGGCTCCCTGGACCAGCGAGGAGGGAGGGGAGGCAGTGAGGCAAGGGGAAGGGAAGGAAAAAAACAAGAAAAACCAACAGAACCTTTTCCCAGCTACCCGGAACACAGAAACCCAAGGAGCAGCAGAGTGCTCCTGGCGTGCTCCCTCCCGAGCCCTGTCGAGCTCCAGACCCTCCGAGCTGCTGGGCTCAGCCGTTCAACCGCCCCGCACTCAGTCCTGTAGCCCCACCCCCCGGGTCCATCTTACAGGCACAGCATCCGTGGGCATTGAGCAGATGGTTAAGGAATAAAGCGGCTTCATAACGTCACCCCAGGACACGGAGTTATTGATACAATAAAGTATGTATTTATTTTTATATCTCTTATGCCTAGTACTTCCCAAAATCACAACTGCAAAAAAGATCCAATACACAGACTACAATAATTTAGTAGAAGGGGTTTGTTATTCTGCATTGTGCAATGACCGAGAAAATGGAAGAACAGAATTAGTGAATGACTGTGGCGTAACAAATACTGTCTTTTGGCAAAGTGATCTCTCATTCATGTATAACTTTTAAATTTGTTCTTTTCTTCTTAGGCTGGTGTATGATTTCTCTAGGTTTTCAAATATATTTGTAGAGTCCCATCATAGTTCATAGTTATCTCTGATGAGTATTTAAGTGATGTTAGAGAGAATTTTTAGCACAGCGTACTCTTGAGATTCATGGCGCTTCCATTAGGGTAATTAATTTTCACCTGCTTAAAAATTAATTTTCCCAGCTCTCTCCCTTAGCATAAAGTTTTCTGAAAAAAATTAGACTCTGAATGGTCCACAATGATTTTTTTTTTTTTTCTGATGCATATGTATAAACTGAATTGTAGAAAATAGATGCTCAGTATTCAGAAGTTCATATGTTTCGAAGCTTGGAACTCTGACTTGAGATTTTTCAAGACTACTTGTAAGGAGTTGTCATTTGCAGTTTCTGTGAATTGTAGTCTGATTAGGTTGACATACTCTTTGCTGTTAATTACACAGTTCTGTCTGACTAGTCAGATCTTCTATAGACAGTGTGGACTGTAGCTCTTCACCCTACTGGGTAACCAGGTAGATTATCTTCTACAAAGGTTTTCTATGAGAGAAATGGCTCTTCTCTCTCTCATAACACTCATAGACTATTAGGAATGGAAGCACACATTTAAAAGTTTGGAATAGTAAGAAAAAGAGAGGAATAAGGATTCCAGGAGAAAGAAGCTCTGGAAAAACAAAGGAAAACCCAACCCAACTCAAATCAAACTAAACCCACAATTGGTTGGGATAGGATATAAGTTTAAGGAGAGGGATGGGCAAAAGACCAAAAGAAAATTGATTCACTTGGTCAAAGAAATTTTCTTGGACACCAGTGAAAGAAAAGTTTGCTGAAGACACAGCACGTAGTCGTCCGCAAATCTAAATCCTCGGTGATGACAGAACTGTACTGAACTTTGTATTTTCCAGTTGCTCAGATCTGAGAAGCATCACCAAATTGAGGAGGACCAAGAAGAATTATAAATGAAAAGGCTAAAACAGCTAGGGGATATCTGCACACTGCTAAAGCTACCACAAAGTCACCGTTAGGCAGGGTGGCAGCACCTGAATGAAAATTGTCAGGAAGTGCTAGCAGCATTTTCAGAGGCTGTTAAAAACAGTCAAATGACACTTCCTAAAGCTTGGGCTGTGAAATTAAAGTGTTTCTCTAGTTACTTATGTGTGTTATAAAACACGATAATATAGGAACTTCAAGAAACACATATGAATTATCAGTGGATTCCTCTCTAGAAAAAAAAAAAGAGGAAATAAGAAAATAGTGAATTTTAAATGAAATGTATTACATTTGAAATGTGTTGCGTTTTAAGGTTAGCAGAAGAGATTATTTTTATGATGTAGGTGTATAAATTACATTTCAGTTGATGTAGAAATTTCTACTGATGATTAAATTCTATCTATAAACAGCCAGCATTGTATTTGCATTTTATTTGTGTAATTCTGTGGAAATCTATGAGTTAATGTAGACCATAATTTCCATCAGTTATTTTCATGGTGTATTTAAAATTCAGGCTCAAGGCAAGTTCTTTGATCTTATGCTAACCAAAGTTAAGAAACAGAATCAGTAGAACTGTGACCCCACTTTCTTTAGTGTCTGCAGTATGAACTAAAAGAGAGAACTTACTGATCTATTAAATCCATAACTACACTGAGATAATGGAGAATCAGGCCTGACACCCTCTAGTGAAAAAAAAAGGAGAGAGGAAATTTATATTTTTCATTAAAAATTTCCACTCTTATAGATTTCCAGGGGTGATTGGCTTAAAAAAATTGATACCAGAAGAGGAAAATGTTATTTGGAATGAGTGAAACAGACAAGAAACATGTAGGAACTCAGCAGATGTGTATAAATACACACACGCATACACACATATGCACATAAAAAAAAAAGAAATACTGAGATTGCTCTGATACTGAGAGCTATGTTTTTCCACCACTTCTTAGGGTCAACCATGGAAAGTCTGAAAGATGCTAGGTCTGACAGGAGCTGAATTTTAATAACTGTATTGATATTCTCCTGATAACAACAGTGCTATTTATATGCATGAAACTTCATTAGAAACTGAATAAGGAAAATTTAAAGACAACTACAGAAGCATCAGCAATTTAGTCACGTACATATGTGTAGGGAACTCTTGCAATTACTGAACTGGTCATGCTATTGTAATCATTAAGTATATTTACAACACAAAACATTCATATTAATCTGTCATTATTAACTACTGTTTGCCTTAGTATACTGTAAAATTACACTGAGTGTAGAACTAAAATATAATCAAATGTGTACACCCGCAGATCCTGAAGAGTTCTGAGAAGTTTTTGTCTGACACCAAACTTTTTCAAAGAGAGTTTTCATAACTAGCTAAAAAGTAAATAGCAAATGGATTGAAGGATGACTGATTTCCAGGAAGAATTTATCCACTGAAAGGGTAGTTAACCATTGGAATGGGCTGCAAAGGGAAGTGAAGGAGTCAACGTTTCTGGAATTGTTCAAGAAGCAACTGGACAGGGCAGTTAGTGAAATACTTTAGTTGAAAAGGTGTTGTTCAGTCAAAGGTTGAACTCAGTGGTCCTGAAGGTCTTTTCCAACCTTAATGATTCTATAACTCTATAATTTAATTTTATATAAGTTTCTCTCTATACTTGCAAAGCTTACTATCCAAAAAACCTGTGGCTATGTGAAAGATATAATATGGAAAAAAATTAACTGTATGTATCCATATATAATTATTCTTCTAATAGTTTTGCTTTATATGCAAGATAGAAATACAGTACTGATGTAGTGCTATCCTTTGGGAATGGTCAAGCACTTTGTCTCAACTGATTGGTTGAATTTTATAAAATGAAAAGGGGTGACATTGGGAAGTGCCTACTGTTTCTTTGACATTGTGCTGGTGTTTTCCTCAAATTCTTAGCTAACAGCATTTTAATCTATCATAAGAAAAGGCATATAAATTGTGAAATTTTTTATTATTCCTTCATTCTATATCCCAAGGTCTGTATGATGCCAGCATTTTTCTGTTCAAATTAACTTTTCTTTACTGTAGCATTGCACAGAATCAGTTTCTGACCAAAGTTACATACTAATAAGCACTGAGGTATTTAATGCCTTTGACAATGCATGAAAACTTTTCTAAAAAAATTGTAGCTAAAAACCAAACTAGCAAACAGGATACTATATCAAGTCTTTCCTGTAATGGACAAAAACCTTTGCCATATGATATTGTAATAAATGAATAGTAGAATATCAGCTATCTAGGAACAAGAAAAAATGTGTATATCAATTTTAAAATGATCAATTATAAGCTAATTAAGTAGAAAGTTTCTTTTTTAATTACTAGAAGTAAACTTTATATTAGTATGTCCAACCCTAGAACAAGAAGCAACAGAGGAGACATAAGAATAATTTATTTAAAGTTTTGGAAAATTGAATTATTTTGCCAAAATAGCAAATGCAGTGCCCGTTATTTAACTTCTGCAGAATAATTACTCAGCAGAGCATGGTTCAAAAGCCCAAGAAAGCTTTCTAGCAGTCTTCATACACTTTCTGTTTACACGTGTGTTGATAAAAAACCCACAAATCAAACAAACCAACCAACTGAACAGAAAAAGAGAACCAACCAGAACAAAAATTACTCATATCCTATCTCTAACATATCTTATCTCTAATCTAACATTATTAAGGTTTTAACTCTTGTCCCACTGCCCATAATGCTTCACCTTTGAACAATAATTTAGTAAAAAATATAGATATTTCATGTTCAACATCTAAATTAATATTTTCTTCATTTACCCTAACTGATGAAATAAAGTCTTGAAAGTTCTTCTGAAAATGTCATCAACAAGTAACAAGACAGACCTTTAAATAGAATTTTCAGCAAGACAAGAATAATTTAAAACTATTTCAAATCACTGAAAGATTGTCAGTATTACTGATACAGAGTATCACATAAACAGACCTTTGTTTGTATATTGGAATTTGCATGGAATTTCTCAAAACTCTTTAGGAAGACGAAAATCATACCTAATTATTCTCTAATAAAATTTATACAGAGTGATAAGACGTGTGTGGATAAGTTTTTGATATATCTGAAATAAAATACACTTCTGAAACTTGATTCCCACATAAGACATTACAGCCTGATTGAGCAGCGTATTCACTAATTACTGAACTGACAGAGCTAGACAGATTTTGCCATGCTTAAACTGCATATTTTTGATAAGGACTTTCATTCAAAGCAAAAAATATATCTGTCAAACTATTTCTGGCCTTTTTGGGGGGCTTTTGGGTTTTTTTTCTTTCTTTCTTTCTGAACTTCCTGACATTTTTTCAATTGGAAGGCAAATTTGAAAAAGAATTTGCCTTGTTTTTTTGCCTGTAACAATGGGACTGAAGAGAGTTGAATGTTGATCTGAAAGGCTACTTGCCCATCTGTTGTGCAGCAATATGTTTTTTAAGCTCTCTGCCATGTAGCCCGGAGCTTAAATTTCCAGGAGATGTATGTCTGATTGCCATTTTTCTCTTCTAAATTATCTCAGAAACCCTAGAATCTACGCACTTCCAAAATTGGTGATAGAGAGGTTTATTAGATCATTATTAGAATTCTAGGAATTTACAGGATAAATCTATGTTGAAAAATAACTACTTTCAGGTTCACTTCTGCATCCTAGTTCCTTGCTCATGAGCACTGGATAAATGTTAGCTCTTTTGTGGATCTCTTGTGATTTCCTGAAAATAAACAGAACAAAG
This sequence comes from Corvus cornix cornix, assembly GCF_000738735.6. Classification (NCBI taxonomy): domain Eukaryota; kingdom Metazoa; phylum Chordata; class Aves; order Passeriformes; family Corvidae; genus Corvus; species Corvus cornix. Next base: position 72,098,779 of record NC_046332.1, read on the forward strand.
AGTATAATGAAGGTGATATGATTTATACTGGGATACCACAGAGTTTTCACTGCCTCTCCCATGAGAGTCTTTTAAATTATCTCACAGTGCTTTAGACCCTTAGCAGTTCTCCCTACATCCAACATATCAGCACAGTCAAGCTAATAAAACATCCCAGTGGGCTACAAAACTGCCTTTGCATTGTTACATGGTTTTGAAACAGGAAAGAACAGAAAACAGTAATTGCAGATTAGGGTCATGAGACCATTTGTGGAGCTCAGAGGCGTTCCATGGACAAATAGTGATGTGGATAAAATATGTTTGTTCTAGTCTTGAAGAGACTCAGTACTCTTTAGAGTTTGGAAGAAGACAAGCCTGGAGTCTCTGAGAGAAACCTGCTTTTTCACTACCGTGTCTGTTAAGGCTTTCAGAGTCATTGCTACAGAGCCCTTCAGGTTACAAATTTAGGTAAGTTCTGTCCATGTTGCCCAATACTGCAAATACTGTGAAAAGAATATTGAAACAACATCAACAAAGCAGCTCATTTTATTTAGCATTTTTCATGAGAATAATTCATTTAGGGTGCATGTGCCAAAAAGCCAATTTATCTCATAGTTTAGTTTTAGTAACTCGTCAGAAAACATCTAAACCACAAACAGGATAGAAATACTGTACTCATCCTCTTTTCTTTCTGTTTGTTCTCTGAATTGACATTATCTGAATTCCCTTTAAAAAATGCGTGTCTAAACATCTTTCTCTTAATAGAAGCTCTTAATTAGTTTTGTTAAACCTTTTCAGTTTAGAAAATATTTAAAAGCACTTAAAGAAATACAGACAGTCTTCTTTACATCAATAGCTAAAAAGATTTGTGGTTTCAAGCATTTGTCCTTTAGACTAGACATTTGATTCCTTTTGTTGTGTGCTGTAAGTATTATAGATTTCTCATAGACCGAGGCTCAGGTTTAGTCAGTATATCTGGCTTCTTTGTAGAAAAATGTGTGGTTTTCCTTCCCTAGTAATGGTTCAGGTCACTCCAGCATCTCAAATAGTATCTGACGCTTTGTTTATTTCCAGTCAAATTTAAAGTGATTAGGAATTAGGTCTACTTTTAATTACATGAAGCAATCAAGGAAAGGATACCCTGTGATAACCCAATCCGAGTCCTGATCAGAGACATTATTGCGTAAAAACTTGTTGGGAAAGGGGATAATTGTTAAAGGACTGAGAAACAAATATCCATGGAATTTGTCTGGCATGAAAACAAATGTGTACTGAGCATGCAGTATGGGATAAATCACACATTACAGGAAAGAAATAAGGAAATTGGGAGTAGAATAATTCTGAAATGGCTGGACAATAAAGATGGAAAAGCTGCATTTTAAAAGACAATCAGTGATGAGAATATGGAAAAACAGATGGTAAATACTGTAATTTTCTTCTCTTATTTTTCCTTTTCAGTGCAAGTGTGCACACAAGTGAAGCAAAAGAGCTGGAACAGGTGTTAAAACTCCAGATTTAATTGATCCAAGTAGGATGAATTGACCTAATGTTTATTATTCTATTCACATACATGAAGTGAACTAGATTTTAACTTCATGTAACTTTAAAAAATATGTTACACTTCTTTTTTTTAAACAACTGTACCTCCCACTCTATTTCTGTGTACATTTTACACTCAAAATTACTTTCATGTACTTTTAGGACAAAGGAAGATAATAGACCACTGAAAGATAACAAGGGCAAAGGTACAGACAACTGCAAGAAGTTTTGATTTCCTTTAACTTTCTTCTTATATTTTAAAATTTCTTTCCACTATTACTGTTGTTGATTTTTATCCTTTCCTCACAACCAAATCAGTCTGATTTTCAGGAATCTTTTCCGTTGGGAGTACATGGTGACTTAAATCACTGTCTACTGCTGCTGTGCAATTTCTATCCATTTCACAGAATCATTTAGTTTGGAAGACACCTCTTGAGATCATCTACTCCAATGTCCGCCAGCAAGGTCAGTTAGACCAGGTTTTCCAGGACTGTGTTCAGAAAGTCTTTGAATATCTTTGATGTTTGTGGAAGTGTAATTCTGTCTGCCATGAACACAGAATTCACCGATCTACCAAATGTGTAGCAACCCATCTTTGCACGTAAGTAGTAGCAGAACTTCACAGTGCTGGAATTTTTATAGTAGTCCAGCAAAAATAAACCTTCCAGCATGCAGGAATTAAGCCTATAATTTTTGTTGGGAATTTTTTTTGTAGGTTGTTATTTCTCCTTGAAGAAAACTATATGACATCATTTTTTTTTTAAATGCTTCAGCAAGGTTATAGGGCTTTTACTGTCCCTGAAACTGCAAAACCAACCAAATATATGAAACAAACCCATGTATAATGGCCTCTATGTGTTTCTTATTGTTTGGTTTTTTTTTTTAACCAAAAATAAATGTTATCATTAGAAATATTCAGAGAAAATTTTCTGTATTCATAAACTGACTGGTATTCCTTATTCAAGTAGAGGTATAAATCTAACATTTAAACATGGAGGTAACACTTGGAGGACAGTCGGGGAAATATGAACCAGGAAAAGACTATGTTCTCTCTAAATTCATACAATAGCCAAAGAGGTAATAACTCACATACATGTGTCTAATTGCCAAGGAAAATTATTTCATTTTCTTCCTGAATAGAACTTAAGTAATTTAAAACTGAGAGTGAAAAAGAATGATGTACAGACTTTTTTAGAAGAGGTACTATGCATCATTAACTATAATAATAGTAATCAATTATTTGTGTATCTCACAGTGATTTTGATTACTTAATGAACTGAAAAAATATGTACTAGTCAAAGTAACTGCAACCTGCATGCAATAAACATCAATAGCAGTTACAAAAATACAAGTCTTCCTCAAAATAAGGCTAAACAATATGAAAGCCAGCTCATGAATTAGAATATTTTTCTGGTTTGTGTAACTTATTACCACATGTTTTTCTGATACACTTTCTTTTGTGAAATGCATATATTTATTTGCTATTCAATAAATAATAGTAACTAGTTTCCATATAGTCAAGAAATATTTTTTTAGCCATTGTTAAGATGGGGTTTATAAGATAACTCATTTTAGAACTTTCCTATGCATTCTTATTCTTCCTCTGAAATCTTCACCCCCTGTTAAGATCTATTTTAGGATATTAACAAAAGTAAATAGTAGCATGTAATTTACATTTGAGGCCAGAGCTTTTCCTGTCAGCATGAATTGCTGCACAAATGTCAACATTAGACCTTATTTTCTATGCTTCAGCTTGGTTGCATAAATGAAAGTCTCTTTGGATTTTCCATGTTATTTATTATGAATATTTCTTTACTTAAAAACGTAATCACTGGCAAATTCTTTTAAAATAGTTTCCATCAATCTGCCTTGGTGATTTAGTCTGAGACAAAAAGATTTACAGATGATGACTTCTACTGGAATTGCACTCAAAAAGTCTTGGTAGTTAAACGTATTTCCTGCAACTTGTTTTAGATTTCCTGTTCAGAGTGAACAGGCACTAAATCACATCAGTCTACAGATGATAAAAACAGTCTCTTTCTCCTGACCTATAAAATATCTGTATAAACTCTTAGATAGTTACCACATCTGAGAATCATAATTATACAGAAGGCAGAAAAATATGTACCAAATAAAAGCAATTCTGGTTACAAAGAAAATGATCTCTGATGAGAAGCTGTGTTATTCTGTAAATAGTTTTTATAACTCAAAGATGTGATGTGGCTGTGATTGAATCACTAGTCCTGAGGGAACTCACATATTTTTGCTGATTATGAAAATGCTAGATTAAATTCTGAAGGCAACTGGCTTAACACAATTACAGAGAATGGCTTGGGTTGGAAGGGACCTTTAAAGATCATCTAGTCCAACCCCTATACAACCTGCTATATAATCAAAAATCGTTTTTATCTACACTGCCCTGAACATGAAAAGCCTACATAAAATACTTCCATTTCAGTATCTCATTGTACCTGTGCATTTATCTGAAAGATTCACACAGATTCTTCATTTGAATATTAATATTTGATACTCTAATTCATATATACTCTAGGAAGCTGCACACGTTAGAGAACTGATTGAAATTAATGAGAACACACAAGCCACAGTTATAGCTATTATAAAGCTTTTATTAATCAAATTGAATTTCTGTATTTCTTATTTTACTTTATTATTAGTCTTTTTAGATTAAATATTCTAACTCCTTTTAGTGATAACCTAGCAGATTCCTCAAGAACTATGAAGGCAGAAATGATAGGAAGACAATAGGAAGTTTGGATTCTAAGGCTATAATGAAAATGGTTCATAAACATTTGGTTTCACTCATTTTACATTCCTGTTCTGATTCAGTCCTCTCTAAAGTAGGCACTGAGGGAAAAATCCTGTTAGTCATCCAGTGTCATCTAGAGCTGACTAACTTTTAGGACTGTTTTCTGCAAATACTGATTTACATCCATCAACCTTATATAGGTACCTTATATAAGCAATGTTGTCCTAAATAACAAAAAAAAAAAAAAAAAAAAAAAATTATCATCTTCTCACTACGTTTTACTCTGGTTTCCATTGTCTGCTTTGACTAGATTTCTATTAGGTAAAATGAAAACTAGGAAATCTAACTGAGGTTTTTATTTGTCTTTTGGGTTTTTCTTTGAAGATGCCTCCATTTAGATGTCTAAATCTTGAACCGGATTTTATTTTGTATATTTCTCCAGTGAGGGGCATTATTTTACACATTTACACAACATACAAGGCAAAATTAGCAGAAATTAAGTTAATGTAATTCAACTAAAATAAAATAAAATAAAATAAAATAAAGACAATGGAATTAAATTGTTTCCTCTTTAGGTACAATAGAGCCCTTAATCAAAAGTTACTAAAGGAAGGAGATGCCATGTAAATGTAGATATAGAAATTCAGGACACACCAATAATAGGGGAAGTTTTTATACATTCTGTGCACCTATGTGATCTCAGAAGAATTACCTCCTCCTTAAGATAAGGAGAGAAAAAAGTGGATGTACATCCTTATGCCAGGTAGCAGCATCAAGTTAATGACTAACCATTATGTTAGTCCAGTTAAAATAGTTCCCTTCTGACTTGCATTAAGAAGTCCAAGGCATTGCTCTCCTTGAATTGCAAATATTAACTCTGCTACTAGATGAATTAGAAACTATAGTTAACCTTAAACCCACAATTTTCAAATGGCATAAAAGCCTTTTTAGCCCATTGCCTGTATGTTAGCTATACTAGATCCTGGAAAATACAAAAAAAGATGCTAAGAAACATTATTCCTTAGGAACGTTTCCACATTTATTTATTTTGATTTATTTTTTAATATCTTGCATATTTTGTTATGTTTAATTTCTTCAAGTTTTCCTTTAAAATGTTGGGAAATAGTGACACATGCATTTCTATATCCTGGCATGCTTTTAACAGTCTAAGTGCCTATATATAACACATCTAAATAGAATTCTATTTTTAAAAAATCCTATCATATCTCCATTATACCTGTTTTATAACATAAATTAACTCATGTCTGAACTTCTCTTTCAAGGTTTGCCTCTAGCTCTCTGTGCAGCTGAGGTTACAGATGTTTATCTGGAAGGGCTATTACAGTAATTTCCTGAGTTAGTTTATCCCCTGCTCTTTTGATATTAGCAGTATTTATGTGTTCTTGGCATTCTTTGCAATCATATATATTAAAGGGGAACTACTCAAAATATTTACCAGTATTATATCTTGATATTCCTTTCTTTAATGCTTCGGAAAGAATCATAGCCATCTCTATCCATAGCCATCTTCCATCTGGAAGCTCTCTATTGTTATTTTAAGTATAGTGTTATTAATCTAGCTTGATATAGAATCATAGAATTATTAATATTGGAAAAGACCTCAACCAAAAAGATTATCAGGTCCACCCAATAACCCAGCACCACCGTGTCCACCAAAAAACCATATTCCCAAGTGCCTCAACCACAAGCTTCTAGAACACTTCTAGAGATGGTGATTCCACCACTTCCCTGGGCGGCCTATTCCTATGTCTGACCACCCTTTCAGTGACACAATTTATCCATTCTAGTCATAACCAAAGCTGTTATGACCATTAGAGGGTTGTGAGTTCTTCTGTTTATTTTTTTATTCACTTTGACTTCTTTTTCACTAGTTATGAGAGAATTTAATTATAAATGTCCTGTAAAACAGTTTGCTCAATGGTGACAATATAGCTTGCTTTTCTTGTTTCTTCACTTTTTATCAGCAATCATTAAAAAAAAAAGTGGTTAAGTAAAACAGAATATTTTTTAAATATATTTCATTTCACAGGTTTTTTAGACACTATAATACTTAACATGCACAAGTGTAGCTGGAGTAGCAAGTCAAGATAAACACAAGAAAATATGGCAGAGTAAAAATAAAGCAAGCTGATGTTTTTCTGGAAATATAGGAATATATTCTCCTATTATGGATTGCAAAATGACTATTCTAAAACCACAGTAATTTTAGACATTGTATTTTCTTAAAATCAGAAGAGAAAAATGGTGAAGCTTCTGTTGCCTTGTTTTCCCTGAATTATTGATAAGATGTTTTTACTCTTCTGCTTTCTGACTGAAGAGTAAATAAAATAGGACTGATCTTGAGGCTTTTCTCAAAGGCACAAGAACATCATGCCTAGATGGTCATGACAGAGATTCTTCAAGACATACAGATGAAAAGAATATAACTTGTTTTATTTGGTCATCCTTCCTGTCTTAATCAGCATTGCCTCTGATTAGGGTTACTGGGACAGCACATAGAGCTACATTTTCATTCTGTTCTGATTCTGGGATCTTCTTTGATGCAGTATACATGTTTGTGCACTGATAATGTGCTCAGTGCTAGATCTCCATTCTTCATATGAGAAGATCATAGTGTGTTGTGGGATGTCTACAGCCATTTAGTTATTCTGTTGCATACTTTTCAAGACTTCTTTCCTCAGGTATGCAGTAGACAGTGCTTCAAGTTATAAACACTAACTTTTAGAAGTTGTGAATCAAGTTTTTTATTATTGTTGTAGTTTTGAGGTATTTCAAAGTCTTGAACTTTACTTCATTACTTCAAAGCATAAATTGACAAGAGCTTAGAAAATGTATTCAAAATTTGAGAAGGCTTGTATGCACTGTTTCAATTCAGCCCAGTTTCTACTGACCATTGTAACACTCTCTGAAGTGATGGGACATAGCAGTCACAGAATGACATGTTATATCGTCCCTACCAGATCTCTTCTGGGCTCCTGAGTTTCTCTGTAAATACAAACAATACATCAGTATTTAGACTAGCAAAATTATGAAAAACACAGAAGCATTCTCTAAACAGAAACAATAGAAAAGGATTTAAACACTGTTTCATTACAATGCACAGCAAGTAAAGCCTAAGAGTTCAATAAAGAGAGGAGAACTGTAAATAAGGTAGATTCTTTGCAAAAGACAACCCTTGATTACCTATTTTCTTTAGTTACAAGACCAATGTAATACTTTTTTGGACACAAATGTGCCTTTTCTGTTTCAGCATTTGTGTAGCAGAAGGACCACTCTGGCCTGAAGAAAACCCCTCTGGTTTAATACTGTTTTCCCTTATTTGGCATTAAATAAAAAAATATATATAGACATATGATTAATTGTAAATAAGTCTGATTTTTTTATCCAGTCGTGAATCACAAATTAGTAGTGGCTTCCAAACATTGGTTATAATGTTTTTCACATCATTTTAATTTAGCACTGCTTCCCTAGGAACTAAATGATAATGTCAAATACTCTGTGGGTGAAAAAAAAATTTAAACCTTATAGATTTGCCAGTGCCACTGTACAACCTCAACGTATAAATATTCAGGTTTACTAACAATTTCAGAATGTGTTTGCTCTGAAGAAAAACAGAAATTACTGTCAAAATATTTAAATATTTGTGGATTAGTTTGGCCTGCAAACTTTCAAATTTTCAGTTTCTCCGGTAATTTTGCTGCCTCATGACTTTGACAGGGAGTGAATTACAGTGAGAGGCAATATTCTTCTATTTTTGGCAGTTTGAGAATAATTAGAACTAGTTAATTAAAAGCAATGAGAGCAAAAGGGGGAAGCACAAGGTTAAGTGCTACATCTCCATAACAGCTGTCATCCACTAGAAGAACGGAAATTTTAATCTCAGGAATGCAGTTTGAGTAGGTGGCTTCCTCAAAAATAAAGACTGAAAATCTGGAAGGGATAAGGAGGCTGTTTGATCAAAATAAGTTACAACTAACTTTAATAATTGCAAAATGAAGTAATATAATGATGACAATGACATAAAAATCCAGGAGACCCTTAAAAACATATTTTAATGAAATGAAATGAAATGAAATGTACACCATCAGTGTTTTTTAGCATATCACGCCAATACATTGAAACAAATATTGACTTGGTCTGGTTTTGTAGTTCAGGTAATACTTAACGACATGCTATTTCATCTACTGATTAAAAACTATTTCAACTTTTGATAAAAATAGATCTTATTTCTTACTTCATGACAAATGTATAAATACAAACCAGTATTTTACAGCCCACTATGACAAAGTTTATATTTCCCTTAGTATATTAACTTGACTCAAAACTTTTAAATAGTTACATCTTTACCTCTGTAAGGAGATAATTATCTCACCAATGGCACTGGACAGATATTGATTCAAAATAAAAGACAATTCTGCAAAGGACATAAACAGTAAAGGAGGTGTTAGTTAATCTAAGGTGTTAACACCCAGCTAACCATCAAAAAGTTAAAATAGAAGAAAACAGAAGTAAATTAACGAATCATTTATAGCAAAACATTAAAAAAAATTTAAAAAGTGGGTTTATACTTGTGCCCTGCATGTGAGAACTAATTTTAAAGATTTTTAAAATTTGATTAAAGATATGAATTTCTGCCCCATAGGGCTCCATGGGAGCACTTCTCTAATAAACTTTGTGTGAAGCTCCCACACCATTCATGACACTCACCACTCACCAATCTCAGTAAGCCTTTAAGAAAATTGAACACATTCTTTTTATATCAGAAGTAATTAATGAGCAATAACGGTAACTCTCCAGTGAAACTAATTGGAGAAAAAAGTAAAATATATATAGTTTAGAAGAAAGAGTAAATCATGTCTATAGGTCATATTCTCAATGAATGTGGGCACAAAGATAGCTTTTTTCAGTAAAACCTTCCATTCCACTTTCGCTCTTGTCATATTTAAATTTGATTGGAAGATGTAAATATTTAACTTCTTAAAAGATATCTTTATAAATAATAAAAAAATATTAATCCCATATAATATTCAAAAGAGAAAAAAAGAACAAATACCCTTCATCCGGCTTCCACAGCTATGCATGATTACAAGTAGTTACCTATGCTGTTACAGAAATGCTGTTTAAATTCCATGCTGCTCCACTGTGCCTACACTATAGCCCTAGATTTCAAAAGAAGAAACCAAAATAATTGCAGATAGTTTGAAAGAGGCATTTGGACTCCTCTAGTTCAGTGCCTACTCAAAGCAGGGACAATAACATGCCAATGGATCATAATTTTAACTATTTCTCTGCATATCATGAAAGTCTGAGCTGCACTTTTGTCTCTAAAAAATTATATTGCTCCAGTTAAAAGCATGATGTTAGCTTATACAAATATTTCAATACAGTATGTGAAGTTGTTGATTCATTTGGGAAACATTATCTTCAAAGAATCCTTTATGTCATTGTGCTGGTATAAAAATTATTACAATCTTTTGTTGTCTAACTTCCTTGCATTGTAAAGAAGGAATACCTAATTCTTATAACATGAAATATCAAAAGGTGATGGTTAGATTTGTCTCTGGCTAAACTTTGAAGGTATTCAAACTCTTCCTGTCCTGCTCATCTCATTTATCGAATACCTTTTTTCTTTATATGTCATAATCTTCCCTGTCATCTGTGTCTTACAGAGTATTTCTGGTATGTTTAGGTATTATAAAACTCATATCCATCCTTTGCTAATGTTGAGAAGAATAATTTGCAAAGAAGTAATTGCACTTCTGGTTGCAGAGATGAACCACTACCTACCTATGAAGTGTAGAATAGGAAAACTTACCAATTTTTTCTTCAATCAATAGAAGTGTAGCTAATCCTGTATTCTATAATTTTCTTTATGTTGTTTTTCAGAACAGTGATTAGTAGCAGCTAGTATGGATATATAGTAAGCAGTTACTTTTCTACCACCAACTTTACTAGATCATTATCAGAGTCTCTACCATGATCTAGGTGGCAAAGCAGAGAGTACAGGAGAGGAACAGTTCTTTTAGGTAAGCTGTTTCGAAAATCACTGATTTCCATGGAGAGGGACAATGAGGAATATTTTAGAAAAAACTGTGAATATTGTGGAGGTTTTTTGTGGATTTACTACATTTCATAATGGACAGCATCCTTTAAAAAAAAAAGAATGAGTAGTTCGTCTTGTTTTGGAACAAGAATTTGAACTCAGGAATCATTCTAAATCCTATTTTCTATTATTTCAATTATTTCATTTCAATATGAGTTCTAAATGCTGTAAAGTCTTTTCTAAATTGAAGAAATTGCTGTATATCACTAAACCAGAGATAATAAAGTTTTATTTTCTGCAAGTTTCCACTGTTTCTGAAGAAGAAATTTATAACAGGACTCAAGAAAGACACTGAAAAAGAGATGAAAGATTCAACATGAATTTAGGGCACTGTACATAGCAACATGCTGCTGCATGTGGATTTAACTCCCTAGACTTTCCTTTCTAAAAAAAAACCAGACTGTAGGGTCATATATTGGTTTAACTTAGACAACATGATTGAGCTACTGATTGATTTGATTTACTTTCTCCATCCTCTTTCATCCCAAGTCCCATCATATATTTGTGCATCTTTTTCAACACTGCCCTCCTCAGAACCTGTACCTGATGTCTTTAATTCACCATTGAAATAAGCAGCAGTCATCAAAATGGTCTTCTAAATAATCATCAGTTTCCAAATGATAGCTTCTATGCTGAGAAAATGAGTGATTATATTTTTTTTTATTAGCTTTACCATCATAACAATAATATTTTATTTCTCTTGGGACTGATGTTTAACCAGACAGAGTTTAGGACAGAAATTGCAGAGATCACAATGATTTTAATTAAATCTCTTTTGTGCACTAACAATGCGTGTCCTATTTTATATTACAATAACTTTAATAATATAGGAGCTCATTTAGATGGTACATAGGTATTCCTAAATACAGTCAAAGAACTTCAAATTCAATTCAGAAGCAATCTTCCCTTTTATTTTTTTTATATGGTTCTTATAATACTTATGATCATAACCTTCAGCAAGTGATGCTGTGCTTTAGAACTAATCTTTCCTTTGACCACAGAGTGTAAGCTGCAGTCAGACTGCAAACTGAACAAAAAGGTTGAAATATAGATAACACTGCTCCTCTGTCTTTCATTTCCTAGAGCTCCATCTGTATTTGAGTCTGTGGGATTAACTGATTGAAGTCTGTGGTTCCTTCATACAGGAAGTCTGAATAGCCAATTATATTTTTTATGAAAAAGAATAAGAATGGCAGAAAAGTTCATCTATGCAGGATGAGTGATTAACTCATTAGAGCATGAACATCCTACAACTAAGAACAGTTAAGGTCTAGTATATTGTCACACTGCAGTTATAGTAAATGCTTGCTATATCATATAGCTTAAAGTTCCAAGCCGCCTACAGATGGACATGTCCATAAATAAATAGATCATACATTAAATAATGAAAGAATATGTATCATCATGTTTTTTAAACAGGACAACATAATATGTGAGCTTGTGGGAAGGTGTATTTGTTTCTTGGTAGTTTTTGTTTCATTTTGGTTTTTACTGATGCATCTTTTCTTTCTTACATTTAGGAAAACGCTCACATACACAAAGTGCAGAAGTCTAACTTGATATTACTTGTAGGAACTAATTGTTGTCACAGGGCTGGAGAAGGGCACACCTACAACATTGCTCAGGTCAGCACACAGTGACCATGCCTGAGCTGAAATGGGGTCCTGGGCTATGGGTAGAAGTGGGAGGAGGCCACAGTGAATGCTGAGCAGAGGGTCAGGGTGACTTCTTCCTGTGCCCTCGGGACCCTGACAGAAGCCCCCTTTTCTCTCACCCAAGCAAGTGTTGTCCTCCTGCCTCACAGAGATCTGGGATCAGAAGGGACATGCTGTACGGTGTTCTGATTGCTATGGGACATCAGGGGTCTATTTCACAGGGTGCAGAGGTGGGACACGGAACTGGAAAAGGGATGTGGCTCAGACTGGAGTTTAGATCCAGGTCAGCAACACAGCAAGGCTGTGCAGGGCCATCACAAAGGGCACTTGGGAGTGAGATGGGGAGCCTGGAGCTGATATAGACACAGAATAGAGCCTTGGAGCTGAAATAGGGGCATGACACTGGGCATTTGGAGTAGTGTCAGGATAATGGCAAGGCATTTGGAGCTGGGCAGGACATCCAGGCTGTTCCTGATGTTCCTGGAGGGAGAGGGCACTGCCCCTAAGGAGCCCTGAATCCCAGGAGGACCAGTGAGAGAAGGCTCACTCAGGTGCCTGGGGTTGGTCAGCAGTTTGGCTCTGTGGGGAGATCCAAAACTCAGGGCCAGGCTCTTCACTTTGGGGAAGCCATGGAGGCAGGGCCTTGAACTGCTGTGGGTCAGTGCCCATGGAATTTGGGTCAGAAACCAGAAATGACTGGCAGGGAACAGCCAGAATTGATGGCTCCCATGGGGCCAAGCACAGCAAAGACCCCCAGTTTCGCTCTGATCTGATGGGTGCTGTCTGGCAGGGTCTGAATGTGGAAGGAAGCACCAAAGGCACCAAGGAGCCCTACCAACAGTCCCAGTGACTTTGGATGAGCATGGAGCCAAGGCTGGGATTATTTCCCAGCAGGAGCATAAGGCTGCCAAATGGTGGTGTAAGAAGTCAGTCCAAGGGACAAATCCACATGTCCATGACTGGAGACAAGTACTTCAGTGTGGACATGAAGGGTCTTTCTAGGAGAGACGGATGAAGATAGGCACACCTACAGTGGTCTCACCACGCCTGGATCAAATTGTATATCTGGGGTCCCTGGGTAGACAGGGTGTGTGGGGACTCAGTCAAAGCTGGTAAAAGCTGTTGAGATCCATTTGTTCTTCTTCAGACCCTGACATGGATGTTAACCTCTATTTCTGTTTTGAGCTCATTTTCTATGACTGACATTTTTCCAGTGCAAATATTTTTTCTACAGACAAGTGGATTTTCCCTTGGACAAGCCTAGGATTGTTTTTTCCTTTCAAAAATGAAATCACAGATATGTCAGTAAGAACCATTGGTTCTGCAGCTTGTGACAGCATGTATATTATATTTATCCTAACACCTATCCACAACTCTGGTGCTCCAATACGCTTTTGAAATTAGTTGTAAAAAGCAGAAAAAAATGTGAGCACTATTCTGACTAAGAGCTTTGGAAATGACTCAGAATTTGTAGCTGTGTGTCTGCCAAATGAGAACATTGAGAATACAGCCCTTGTCCCCAAAATAATGAGGTTTCTGGACTACCTGACAGAAACTTGACAAGTATATTTTTTCTATTATGTACATTTTCCTGCTAAAAGTTACATTAATAGAATAAAGTTTGAAAAGGTAGAAGGAAACATGACCATAGAAAGGTCAAAGGAAAACTGGATGAAAGCTGAATGAATTTCAGAAGTTCAAAGATGCAGTAGAAAAGCTGGCAAGAAGATGTTCAAAGCCCAATCAGTACTTTTATTTTCTCTTTTAGTTATGACATAGAATGTTGAAACTGGCTGGAATCCTGCCTGCTACCATATAATGAAGGCTTCCTGTAAGGACTAGGCACAGGAAGGCTGTCAGAAATACCAAATTTGGTTATGAATTTAGCTAAACTGGGGAAAATTAGAAAAACGTAGTTAGTGATGGGTTTCTTTAGAGGGAAAAGGCTTGAAGAAAGGGGATCCAAGTGGTTCATAGAAGTACAAGTATAGAAAATTGAGAGAAGAAAGGAATAGAAAGGGATAATCGTATGCAAACAAGCTGCTGAGCAGCACACTTGTCTGACTGAGCCCTGTACCTGATCACTGCAGTCTGTCCTATCTTGTTATTAAATCATGTTCTTCACAATTTTCTGTACAGTTTCACTCTGTGTGTATGTACCTAGAGGCTAGCACCTGGAAAATGGGACAGAGTTTACAGAGAGTACTCAGGGATGCCTGCAGCATGTAGAGTCTGGAGTGTATTTTTCCATTAGGGAATTTCAATCCTGTGAATCTGTATGTGTTTACACTGGTAATCTTCAAGCTTGACTAGCAGAATAAATGACAGCACTTGCTAGCTGTGTTCATGTATGTGAGAGCTGGAGGTATTTATGTGAGTGCCATGACAACAATGTTTTCTGTCTGTGTGGTTTCTTCTGGCCAGACAAGCTGGTGAGGAGTGTGCATGTGTATGCATGCATGTACCTCTCCAGCTGTATCTCTGGAATCCATGTTCAGTCTTTCCATTGCCCAGACCTGCCAACAGGAACAGCAGCAGCCCCATCCATCCCAATGAGATGGAAGAAACACCCTGGATCTGATAATGCACAATTTTCAGCGCCAGGGGCATGGGAACGCAGTATCCCCATAGCCCAAATTCCAATAGCACACAACTCCCCTAAAGGGGTCTGTTTCTGGCAGTCTGCTCTAAAGTTAAAGGAGCTGCATATTCAGACAGCAGGATAAGCTCTGAGAATGTCAACAGTAGTCTGAAAACTAGTAAAACAAGGAAGATACAAGCATTTGTTTCAATGGCATAAGTAAGCAACTCAAGTGCCAAAGAAGTTTTCTCACGCAGCCCTCGGCACACCCCTGTGCATACAGAAGTGAGCACACCAAGACAATCTGCAGTGCTTGGTTGATCATTTGTCATTGTTCTTAGACTCTGATTCATTAGAGTAATGTGAAATTGCAAAACGTTCCCATGTATAAACTGTGTAGTAAAATACATTTTTCAATATCTCAAGTTTCTTAATTAGTAACCCTTCTGTCTTCTTGACTGTGATACTTTCCTGCATATCATATCCAACAGATCCCACATGGCTAATGAAAAACACAAATGAAGAAACCTTAGTATAGACTAAAGTTAGCAAATCCAGAGTTAATATCTGGGTTCAGTGTGGCTGATGGCCCCCTGTAAACTTGTCAAGGGTACTCCAGGGACCCTGCAGCTCTAGTACATGTGGTGCAGTTGTGGCTGCCAGAGTGGCTCCTGGATAATCTAGCAGGGAAGTATTCCTGAACACAGATTGTTGCAGTGAGCATACTGTAACACGCATATATCAAACCAGGAGTCCTGAGGAAAGGAAATATATATGGACAGATAGATTCCTGATAGATGTTTCAGAGAGATGTTTGTGCCTGCCCGGCCCCAGATAAAAGGTGCAACAGATAAAAGGTGAACTTAAAATTTCAAGTTTAGAATGATTATTTTGAGATTCTGTGCTTTGTTTCAGTGTTGTGTCTCTCGTCTACCCTTTCCAGAGACCAAGTTTGATCAACTGTCTTCTTATTAAGCAGAAGTATATGAGATGACTTGTTTTGTTAACACATATTCAGAATAAAATAGAAGACAGCTTTTTATACATTGGTACGGACACCAAGGGACATTTTGTATTATCTCACTAATTTTGTGCTTCCAGACTGTTTCTTTACTATTGATCTTTCCTAATATGCAATGCAAATTTAAAGTAACATGCAATCCATCATGTGAAACTGCTCACTATAGAATAGACTTTTTTCCTTGGTAATGTTATCAAATGTTCCCCATCACTCACCAGAACTTGAGTTAGGGCTCTGTCTAGTGGTCTGTGAGACAGACTGTGGTGTGGGAGATGGATGAGTACAAAGCCTGCTGCAGATTTTACAGTAATGATTGTTCTTACTTGGAGGGCACTCAGAATTGATGGGTAGCAATAAAAAATTTCAAAGTTAGATAAAAGAAGAATGGCCCATGGAATGGATGGGCAATTTTTTAATGACTGTGTCCATGAGACCTTTATAGGGACAATATAACAATAAACTTTTTTTTTGTTTGCTTTGATGCCATGAAGATTTTTGCCTTTTCTTTTATACCCCTGTTATACCTTTTTACAGCTTCTGTATTCCTAGTGCTTTTTGCCTACATTCTTGGACTTGTTTGTTAAGCTAAGAGACTAAACATTTTAGAAGCCTCGTAGTTAGGGATCAGTGTGCCCCAGACCCCAAGGTCCTCTCCAGAACATATTCTGTAAACTAAGATAGAACCATCCAGGGGAAGGTTCCTTGGGGAGGGGGGCCTCACTTGAACCTCTCATTGGGGAATCTTTGATAGATATGCTAATTAGTAAAGCCTATAATGTTATACCCAATGTTGGGGGGAGACACATGGAAACACGCGGAAGAAGAGAGACACAGAGACAGGGAAAGACTCGGTGGGGTACATCTCGATGCATATGACCTGGACGTGTACACCTAAGGATCCTTAAGAATAAATACCAAGGTAAAATCCCTTTTCCCCTTCTAACCGTGTATTCCTCTTGATTTTAAGACCAGGAAAAGGCATCATATATTTTTAATATTTTTAATCTGAAAATACCTTTGCTAGTACATAGTACTATATTCAGAAGTAAATGGTTTACAGTTGTTGATAAAATAACTTTTTTGTAGCTCTTAAAAGCCTTGTTTAACATTCTAAAAACCTTTTTGATTCAAATCTCATACATCTGAAAATGTACAGGGTGCAGATTTTCAGGAAGATCAGAGAAGAAAATCTAAATATATACCTACAATGAATATTCCTTAATGTGAACTTAGAACATGAACATTTCATTAAGAATATTTTAATAGCTCAAAATTTATTATATTTCTTCTGGTTTTTGTTCTTAAATTGGTACTCTTTCCAAAACTAGAGGCTTCATTGTAAAGTTTTCTGACATACATATTTCAAGTTATTTTATTCAAACTAGTTAAACATTCATAGGTGCATTTGGTCTGACCGAGGTAAAGCTCACAGCCCTTACAGTGCTGTGCTTTGCCTTGGTAGCTGGAAGGTTGTTGATAACAGACCAGTGTTTCAGCTACTGCTGAGCAGCGCTGTCCCTCTGACATTCCTTCCCCCACCAAAGGGGATGGGAGTGGGCAAGATCCTGGGAGGGGACACAACCAGGCCAGCTGACCAAAATTAGACAAAGGGGTATTCCATACCTTATGATGTCAGCTCAGATATATAAGCTAGGGGAGAGAGGAGGAAGGCGGGGCATTCATGAGTTTTCAGTGTTTGCCTGCGAGAGGAACTGTTATGCGTGCTGAAGCCCTGCTTCCTGGGAAGTGTCCGAACATCACTGCTGACGGAAAGTAGAGACTGGCTTTTTTTTCTCTTTAGTTCACGTGCACACAGATCTCTGCTTATTCTTTTCTTTTACTGTAATAAAACTGCCTTATTTCACCCTTCTGGTTGTGCTCCATCTTATTCTCTCTCCTGTCCCAGTGGGAAAGGGAGTGATAGAGCGACTTAGTGGGCATCTGGCACCCAGCCAGGGTCAACCTGCTACAACAGACCACATTAATCTTGTGATCTATATATTACCCTTCTATCTTGAAAGATGTTATAATACTAAATTATTATTTTTTAATATATAAAATCTAATCTAAGACATAAGGATGGATAAAAAGAGACAAGATAGTCTTCATATTTTTCATTTCCATGTGTACTGAAATGCGCAAAAATATGTCTTGCTGAAAACTCTTAAACCATTTCCAAGCCATGTATTTCAATGTATTATAGACTTATTTAAATAAGAAGGAAAGAATCATTAAACTCATTTTATAATAAGAAAAGATGAGCATCTGTAGTTTCAAGACCAAAGAATTGCTGTGAATTTTAGTTTACTGTTTCATACTGGCAATCAATAGAATGGCATATTGATTTTATTATTGATTTTGCTATTGACCTAGGACCAAATTCAATGCTCAAATAAAGATTGTCTTATTTAAGGTTTATTTACAGACTCAATACATGCAAAGAATATTTAAAATTGATTGAATACACTTCATGAGCAATGTGTATTTGACGTCCTGCTGTTTAACAACAAGATGGCTTACTGCATATGCCGTAGAACTGAGTCACGTTGTGCTCTCATGTATTTGTCTTTGAAAAAGTAACCCTTATTTTCCCATTGTAACCTTAAAATGATGATTCTTAGTTAAGAGGTGTGAAAATGTACCATGGAGGGGCAGTATTTTGTGATCAAATATAAAAACAGATAACCCATAGATTTTAAGGAGTATCCTTTCTTGGCTTTGCAGAAATATATACAAGAAGAGGAAGATAAAATTTGAGGAATGTTGAGACCAAAGGGTAGTAGATTAAAGAAGATTAGAAGCTGGGGGTTCATTTGAAAATATCTGTGAAATAAACTGAATATTCTGTTACACACACATATCTCTGTGATAACTGATACATCTCTTGAATTACAGACAAGAAAAAGAATGATCCATCGATTGTTGAAAACATACTAACTTATGGATTTTTTTTTCCAATTATGTTGTCTAATGTTCTTTATTTTCCATGCTATTAATTTTCTATTGGAAATAAACGTCAAAAAAAAATCTTTCTAAATATATTGCCAGTGCCATCCTGCATGGAAAGAAGAGAGAATGTCAAGAAGTTGAGTCCTATTTAACATTAGATATTGCAGCAAGACAATCATGATCAAAGTGTCTTTCTGCAAAAGAGAGAGGCTGTGTCATCTTTATATTTAGAAAAGTGAAGCCCTTTCTAGCTCTAGTAAAATAAAATACCTGTTCTGCATGGTTGCTGCAGTGACTGTGGATCACTGCTCTGAGAGGTCACACAAATTCTTTAATGCTTCATGAATTTCAGCTGCATCATCACCAGAGGTCTTTGTCTCAATGGGTAACAGATCATTCTTAAGGACTCTTAATAGCAAAAATATCAGATATTTAGCTGTTGCAAACAAAAATCCTTTAGTAGGAAAGATTTTCAAAATTAGGCAATATAGTTCACACAAAAAAGCCCTAATAAATTTAAAACTTAAATATTATCTGCTAGGCACACCTATTCCAGTCTCACTGTCCCTAGAGATGTAGCTTCTGTGGCCCTCTGAACCCTAACTCTAACCCTAATGGAATGATGACACTGCAGCTGAGGTCCCCATGTCAATGGGTGTCCCACACTGGAAAAATCTGAATGCAACGTTGTTGGTGACCTGCCATGAACCCCTTGGCATGCCTTTTCCAGCCCCAGTGTCCCATGACTATAGGCTTTCTGCCCCTCTGAGCCCAATGTAAAACAGAATAGTATTTATATTATTCCCAGATTGGAATAATGTTGAGGCAGCCATGTTGGTGCCCTGCCATAATCCTCTTGGAATGCCTTTTCCAGAACCAGTGTCCCTGGAGCTGTAGGCTCTGTGGCTCTCTGAACTCTAACCCTAACTCTAATGGGACTTTGGTACTACAGATGCGTTTCCAATCTCTATGGGTGGCCATCATTAGAAAGGTGTAGAGGCAGCAATGCTGGTGCCCTGAAATTACACCATTTTCCACCCCCAGTATCCCAGCAACTGTGGGATTTCTGGCTCTCTGAACTCTAGCCATAAAGAAATCTTGGTGCTGTGCCCAAGGTACACGTTGCTATTGCTGTTCCAGTTTAGAAAGATTTGGAGGCAGCAATACTGTGTCCTACCATGATCCCCTCGGCATGCCTATTCCAGCCCTAGTGTCTGGAATGGCTGGTTCTGTGTCTCTCAGAACCCTAACCCTAACTGAATTGTTTTATAATGTCATATCTTCTGGTGCTCAGGTTGGATGTCTTTACACAAAATAAATTACCATTACATGAAAGTAAGAGCTTTTTGCAGTTGGGATTTTGCACAAGGCCAGGATATGCTGCTTCCTATCACCACCAATATTCTTTCTTGGTTGCATGAAGAAAAACATTTTGTGGCTGAATTAATTTTAAATTTTTTTCTTTCCTTTTTTTAGCTTTTTCTCTATTCAGGATTTATATCTAGTATAAAATTGAAGTCACATGCTTGTGATTCAGAGTAATAATTTAGAACATATTTATTCTTACAGTAATTACATTTAGGGAAATGTGTACACCATCCTTCCATGTGAAGTGGTTTAGAACTTTAGAAATCGAACAGAAGTGAGGAATTCACACATGGATTTATCTGGCTGATGGAAAAGACCCAAAAAACTATAGATAAATCTTAACTCTTAAGAAGCTGGGTATATAAAGAATGTGAAATCTCTTGCTTAGTGTTTTGCATTTTTAATTTTCTTTTTAATGTTTTCCTCTTCAAAGATACTTGAATAAAAATCTGGAAGTAAAAGAATAAAAACAGGCTTAGGTGTTAACAATAACCAGTAGAATTCAAAACACCTTTATTAAAACCCTAGGGTCCTACTGCTTTTTTATTTATTTCCTGCTTATTATTCAAGAGAATGTTTGATTGTGTTTATTGAATATCCTTAACAATAGCTTCAGATAGTATTTCAATACCCACAGCCCCCCTCTCCCCCCCATTTTATCCCTCTTTTGTTGTGGGGATACTTCTTATCAATTATTGTAGTTAGGTAATGGTCTCTGGTTTCCAGTTTTGAAGTGTGCTACCGCCCAAAAATTCCACAATACTCATTTAAGAGTAAAATTTAGAATATAAAGTTCCAGATCAGGATAGTTTTATGTCTAGATTTTTTATTCATGACCTTGAAATTGTTTTTGTACTTAATTATAAGGTCTGTGTAGTTATTAAACATGGTTATTACTTATATGCACTTGTTTTGTGTTCCAGAACTTAATGCAAATAATATATTAAATGGCATACCATTTCAGACAGGTGCTAATTAGCTAGCGGATCCCTTTCTATGATTTTTACTTGAATGACATTGTTTAAATAACTGTATTTTCAAACATGGATGAAAGTTTATTAGACCTTCCACAACATACTGATAGCATAGTTCAATCCTTCAAGGTGTGAAGTCACCATCAACTTAAAGAGCTAAACTCTGTTGTTTTGAGAAAACAAACTTTTAATGAACTGTGATATACAGACTTAGAATATTATTTTCTAAAGTTGGATGACTACTGATCTGAGTGACTGGAGAACTGAAATGGCATCAAACATTAGACATCTGTGGAAGCATATGCTTTAAAATATTCACTCTCTTAATTAACCTGTTAATCTTTAAAATGTGTTTTTGTAGTCTTTTAAAATAAATATTAAATAAGAATTAGATAATAGGAGCTCAAGTGTTCATTTCTATCATACCGTCATTGTATTGTCTTTGTTTGTGATACTTGGACATGTCTGTACATATAAATATATACATATACATATACATATACATATACATATACATATACATATGTTTAACTATACATTGTGCTTTAGTGGAACTCATCATTGATTGTTCATTTTGAGATTTTTTGTTTTGCAAAAGTGCCATGGAGGAGGAAAAGAAAACATCAGGGTTCTTCCACCATTCCTAGGTAGAAAAGCTGAGCATTCTTCCTAGAGATTGCGAAATTATTAATATGAGAATTAGGAAGAGCAAAAAACTTTCATAAAACGTAGTATTTGTCTGATGAATCACAATTTTTTTTTGAGTTGTCAAGAAATCTGATGTTTTTCTTAGAATTTTGATTTTTTTTTCTGTTATAAGGAGCATTTATTATTTCTGTAGGCTGAATTTTTGATTTTCAGAATCAGTGGATCTGGTTTGATTTCTTAAATGCTTGCGGCTGGCAATATTACCCCTAAAATTTATGTTTTTCTTACATTGTGGGACCTGTAAATACATTTTAAGAAAACCATTTTCCTAAATTGTTTCTCCAAACAGAGATTTCTCTTTGCCTGTCTTACCAATAGTCATTAGGAGTGACTATTATAAGTGTCAGAATGAACCACCTTTTCTGCCAAAAGACATCACGGTGTTTTCATTTCTATATAAAGACAGAGACAACATAAATTACAATGGAGACTGGGCCGCAAAGTGGAGAAGACAAAGTAGTTTACACATATGGTCTTCAAAAATAGAATCAAATACCGAAGAGGAAATTTTGTAGAGAATTCCTCCCCAATCCAGAACTTGTACCAATATTTTTCCCACAAGTTCACCAGTGTTTTTTAATCAATTAAATTAGAAAGATGAACTTCAGTGACCAGAACTTTAATCCGGATTGACAGAGGAAGCAAAATACAGTGCTGCTTGGAGTAATTTGATCAATATTGTGTTCCCAGAGCAGCAGTTAAGTTTAATGAGTTTAGGAGAATCCAGAAGCAAGGAAGGAAAGAGCTTCGTCTTTCACAATCTCTCTTGCCTTCTGAGCAGCTGTACTTCCTTGACTAGGACATGGATAAGGCAGATATATAGTGCAACATTATATATTCATACATTTATTATATATTCACTATATATATATATATTCAGTGCACTATTGTTAATGTGTTTCATCAGGTGAAAAAATGAATCTGTTACATTTGAAGCATCTACTCAATGACCTTCTGGGACCTGAGATTTGGAAAGTTGGAGAGATTCTATGAAAAATTGAAGCCTAGGACTTAAACATGGGTAATTGGTTCATTTATTCATGGTATTGAATTTAATTCTTACACTCATCTTGTATAATCTCTTTCAGAGGTAGCGAGGCTCAAAAATCCAGTCTGGCATCCCATGAATTCCTGACATCTAACAAAAATGTGTGAGCTAATGAACTCTGAACTGGTGTCAGAAATATGGAAGGCTTCTTTAGCTGTTAATTCAGTAGGAATGGTTCATTAGCTGCTCTATGCCTGCCACCTTTGGCAAAAGTTTGGAAATTGAAACTGAGATTTTTGAACATTTTATAAAGGCTGATAAAAACTGTTTCACACTTTTCAATTGTGGTTTGACAAATGCTTGGCTCTAGTACTTGCAGGTTGTGATTCTGTGGGTAGACAGAGTATTTATTTCAATTTTTTTACCCCTGTTCAATTCCACTGTTATGTGATAGCTAAATAAGATGTATTCCTATTTTAATTTCTTGGCTTCTTATACCGGGTCCAAAGCTATTTAGAAAATAACAACAAGATAGCTTTAAAAGTCCCAAAATAAATCAGAAGAAGTAGTATATAAGCTTTTTGCAGATTTTATAGTATTAAAAATGTATATATGATGGATCATAGTCTGTAATGCATACATATATTTGCAACAATGCATCCAAAAATAACAGAATTGCTAGAAAAGATGGGAATTAGTTTGAATATGGACAATACTTTCACTCAGTATATACTTGCTATTTTGACGCAGCAAAATTAGGCAAAATAATGTGTTCCTAAAATAATCTTTAAGTGACCACCTTAGTGGACTTTTAGTCTGGGGTTAAAAGAACACTACCAACAAGCCAAAATAAACAAACAAGTCCTATAACTTAATTTTGCTGTATCATTGCAAACTCTCTGAAAAGATTTACTTCAATTTTAATCTGGAATATACCATACATATCACTGCTACTTTTCTAAATTTGTGCAGATAAAGAGTTCTACATTTGGCTCTGAGTTGTCTGAAAGAGTAGACATTTCTTTATGTGAAACAAATCTGTCTCTGATCTATACCAATGTATAGGTGCTAATAGTGTAATCATCATTGTTATCTAGGCCACTTATTTAACAAAGATGTGTGGCTAAACAATCACTCAGATCATTATTTTGTGAGTCGATGCTTTACTATACTATTTGTGTTGCAAGAGCAATTTTTAGTTGTATGCCGGTGTTTGAACAGATGTAAAATAGAAAACATTCTAAACCAAAAATGTATTGTGAAAAACAGAAGTATGTCTCTGGGTTTTTTTTTTTTTTTTTGGTTGGCTATTAGAGGACCATCTGTTGTGGAATTTGCTGGGTTTTTTTTCTTTTATATGTGGTAATAAAGGCATAAATTTGGGTCTGTGCTTCATAATGTGATGAGATGTAGAGCACTTCATGACCTTCTGATACAGACATTGATGGCAATACAGGGCCTTTAACTCAGCTTGCCAGCCAATTCACTGGCAAATGCTCCCAGCAGATTTTTCTCATTCTGAGTCTCAGAGGGACAATGCTGGCTACTAATGATGTCTAGAAGAGTGAGAGAAAGAGTGATTAAAGATAGAGAATTCTCTTGACTGAGATTTTCTCACACTGAATTACTATGCTGCTAAATTTTCTAGCATAGAAAGGAAAGCTGATAGCAATGCAGTCAACAGTATTATGGTAACAAAAATAAATTAAAGTGTTTGTCTTCCTCTTGTCCTTCTATGCTATAACCTTACATTTTATTACAGTCTGACCACGATCTTTAAAAATTTAAACCTCCCCAGGTTTTTTCCTGTTGAAGATATTTAAATGTATCTTGCTTTTCTCATCAAGTGTGTGCTCTCAAAAAAAAAAAAAACAAAACAGCTAACACTATCAGCATAGCTATTTGATAGGACACAAATCCAAGACATCAAAATGCAAAATTATTTCTGATCAAGCACAGTAATTTTTATCTTCATATTCTAATAATTTTAATCAGCATGATAGGATTCTCTAAGTACAAAGGTATAGAACAGATTGAAATAGCTTTAAATTTCTGTGTAAATAAGGCCTTAATCAGATCAGTACTGATTTTAGTCCACATGCATTTTACCTTCATTTCAAAAATTGTCTAAGTACATTCAGTAAGTGGAGAAAGATCTTATAGGAAATAGTCAAGCAAGGGGTAGATTCAGGAAAATATTACCCTCATCTTCAGAAAAGCAAGAAGGAGGATTTAAGGAAGTGCAGGCCAGTCAGCACACTGTCAGTCCTAGGAAGATTTTTGAGGAATATTTCTTGTAAGTATGTCTAGTCACAGGAAGAAAATAAGGAGTTCTGGGAACAATTAGCATGAATTTACCAAGGGCATACACTGCTTGATGAACCTGACAGTTTTCCATGATGAGATGACATACTTAGTGAATAACAGAACACTAGATGTTTATCTTAGAACTGTAGAATGGTGCTACAGGTAAAGAAAACTCTATGAATTTGTTTTAAATTATAATAAAACACTGTTAAACTCTCGATCAAATTAACTTAAAAATACATTGTTTTATTGTCAAATAAATTACCCACCATAAACAAATTCAGATTTTAATATATTTACCTAACAATCTGAAAGTATTCCAATGTAACAACACTATAGACATTTGCTCCAATATTCCACTTTTGATTTGTTTACCTATACAGAAATTGAGAAAATATCAATCCCTTTTAGTTTTTAAATCTGGAATAGTTTCAGATGCCATTCACAAAACTGTTGAAAAGCAATTACAACTGATGTTCATCTATCTATATTATTAATGTTTTTCCTTGAATGTTTAGAGATTATTTACTTCAAGCTCTTGAAAGAAGAAAGTGTTTTTAAAAATGTTAATTTAAGATATGTTGACTAAACAGGAGCATTATTTATTAATTATATGAAACATCTACAATTTAAGAAAGGTTCTGTTATGGCCCCCTGGTGCACCATTTAAAATGTGTATCAAGCTGTAAGATTATAAAAACAATCAGAGTTTTATGGAGCAACAGTCTCCATTAGACTAGAAAGCATTATCAATTATGTGCTACTTAATTTGCTCTTTCAATTAATCTTCTAATATTCAGGCAATGCTGAAAAGGTCAGCTTTAAAACAAAGCTTCCTTGAAAGATTTAGGGGATATGTGTTGATGGGTGAAGATGCTGATGTAAGTAGCCGTAAATGTTAGAAGGGAAAAATTATTGTACAGAAGAAAATGTTGGTCCAAAAGTATGAATAGAGAAACTGACTGTCTGCTTTTGTTCTCTGAGCCTAGGATCTAGGTCTGGGAATCAGAAGAGTGCAGCTAGAATCTTTGAAGTGCAGCTAGGTACCAAGAAATAGGACAAATCCTGAGATAACATTGATAAGAGTAAAAAATACAGAAAACTCTAATAACAATTTATCCTCTGAGAAAAGTGGAAACAGTATGGGAAAACAAAATTGCTCAAGAACAGAAAATATTGTCATCTCTTGACAGTTACAGATGAAAACTTGAAGTTACCAGCATTTATTAGCTGTTCAAAGTGGTGACGTCCTAAGCCCTCTTATGTCTCTGCAATATAAAAAGAACTTAATTTTTAATCAAAATGAAGCTTCCTTCTGTAAGAACTTCCCATGTTACACCCACTTTTTATTTCCTGAAAAGCTGAATTCCACATGAACTTTTTCCAAGGTCTTTACATAATCTGGATTCTCACCAGGGATGCCAGGCTGACTCCTAGTTCTGTTATGTGAATCTGTTATTTTCCTTGTCCTCCTTTGGGCCTGCTTTTGAGGCTGTTCAGATTGGCTTCCTACCTCTGGAATGGCTGAGTTCCACTCTGGAATCAGTTTGTTCTTGTCTCTGGGATGGTATGGCCCCTTGACTCACTTGATACTGGTATTATATATCTATATAATTGATATACCATGGACATATCTGCTGCTATATTATTGTGAGTTTCTTCACTAATGATAAGTTTATAGTGGGCTGTAACATTCTATAATGACTTAGTTGTTGCTATTGTTGGTAGTTACTATATGATTGTTTGCTGCTAGTACTAATTGCTGCCCTACTATTGGTAGATACTACATTGCTGATGGCTAATAGCAGTTTGCAATAGCCTGAGATATACTATCTTTATTAATCATAGATCTACTTGCTAGCAATTATTTTTGTGATAGTTTGTGATCACCACATGTTAGTGGTGATTTTTGTGGTATTTGTGGTACTCTGTTATACAGAAATTTAGAGGACAGATGCTTCTGTGTTCCTGTGTGTTACAGAATCCTACAAACCCACAGTTGTGTTCTGTCATAGAATCATGAATGTTGAAGAAAACCTCTAAGATCGTCGAGTCCAATCACTAACCTAACACTACCAGATTCACCACTAAACCATGTCCTTAAGCACCACATCTACGTATTTTCTGAACACTTCCATGGAAGTTGGTTCTACCACTTCCCTGGGAAGCTTGTTCCAATTCTTGGGCATCCTTTCTGTGAAAAATTTTCCCTATTATCCAATCTAAACCTCCCCAGAATAACTTGAGGCCATTTCCTCTTGTCCTATCACTTGTTACTTGGGAGTAAAGACCAATCCCCACCTTGCTGCTCCTTTCAGGTAGTTGCACAGTGCAACAAGGTCCCCTTGGGACTCCTTTTCTCCAGGCTAAACAACACCAGCACACTCCTGCTCCTCATCAGATTTGTGCTCCAGACCCTTCACCACCTTTTTTTCCTTTCTTTGGACAGGCTCCTGCAGGTCAATGTCTTTCTTGTCATGAGGGGCCCAAAACTGAACACAGTTTTGGTGAAGTTGCAGCGCCACCAGTGCCTACTTCCTTGTTACTACTGGCCATCTACCTGTACACACCTGCAGGCTGGATAACCCTCTAGGTCATGAGAAATGCAAAGGGAAATGGACAGATTTCTGCTTTTGTTCTGAATTTCAGATTAGAATTACCTCCCCAGAGAAATTAGGACTGATGAAAATTTTAGCACTTGATTGCTAAATACTTCTGATTGTTTAAACTTGACACTTATTTAACAATTACAGTTCATTAAGCTGTGAAGTACTAAACTGGGTTAAAAGATTTGATATAAACATTTTTACAACCTTTAATATTGCTGTAAAAAAAGTGGCTTAAGAGAGGATTCTTGTGGGCTTAAAATGGAATTTAATAGTTGATGTCTCTTTCCTGGAGTATTTTCAGTGAAACAGAATTTAAACTCTTACTGAGCAGTGACATGCAACCTGCCTAGGCAGTGGGGCTGCAGAAATGTGTCAGCCTGTAAGGACCAGAGAGATAGAGCTTGGCTATGAAACACAAAGTAAGCAGAAGCAATAGTTGCCATTTTTATGCAAGGACTGCATCTGTTACCTCTAAAAAAATGATGAAAGCTGTTCTCATTTCAGCATTATGGTAGTTAAATTACATCCAGAGCTGAAGTAACAGGTATAAACAGTAATGAGAAAGGGAACAGTTGTGCCCTTAAGGCAAGCAAAAATATGGAACTGTGGGGTCTTTTTGAGTTTTTCCAACATTCATGTAAGAAATACAAAAATTAGAATTGAAAATAACTCATGATGCGGACAGTTTCATTGCATAGAACAGTGAAAAATACAGTTTTGATTTCATATTTGGCAAGAGAAGACATAAATTAATAGGGTTTTTAAACAAAGTTCTTTACTAGACACCTGCTATTTTTTCCATTTTTTTCCAGGAAGGACTTTGATTTTCTATTTTTTAATATTTATTTTTTCATTTCAGATTAGATGTAACCTTATCTGAGAAGATGACTAACTATGGGTATGATTAAACATAAACAAGAATTTAAAAAAGTCTACATTTGGGTGAACAACTTGAAAAGGCATGTGAAATGTTCTGTTAATTTTTGATTATAGGGAAAAAAATATAGTTAATATCAGAAGTCTTATGCCAAAATTGAAAAGATGTTTTTGTTTCCTAGTCTTAACTAACTCTTAGGAAATGTATGGATATCATAAATTTTGTGGGGTTTTGATGTTATATAGAATTTTGACACTCATTTTTTAATAAACCACTGGAACTAGAGGGTCAGTTTCCAACCTTTGAAGAATTTTCAATTCAGGACTGAAACTATTTGACTGAGAAAATCACAGTGCAGAATGAACCATATAACATTTTGAACTTCAGTGACTTTGGACAGAGATGCATCACCATCTTTCAGCTTTCAATATGCAGGAAGAACAGGCTTTCCTACTGAGACAGAAGAGATGACATATTCTTTTGTGTCCCTTGTGGAACTCTGAAAAAGTCACCAAGGAAAACAATCCTTAGAGTATCTTCAAAACTACTAACACTGCCTATGTGCCGCTGTCTTTTTAAGCACATTCTCAAGAAAAACAAAAGTATTATTGCTGATGGCTATTGTGACTCTTTCTTGAAAAAGAAAGCAGTTTTCAAACAGGATATAGGATGTGTTACAGCTCATCAAAATTCAGATATCATGTCTCATGAAGAAATAATATTTCAGATGTATTTTAATAATGACACTTGTAGAACTTTCATGGATGAGTTTCTGCCATAGAAATATTTTTATTCACAGACATGTTGATTAATACCAAGATCTTCTCGTGTGAATTTGTCTCCAGTAATGGCAGTCAAATAAAGCCCTTAATAATTTCCTGGAGACAGGCAAATCCTAAAGTACAGGGTAAAAATTTTCTTGTGTACAAGAAATAGTACAGATTTCTACAACAGACTGATGGGTTATTTTTTACACCAGTTTGATTTGACACTATTTGATTTGAGCAGAGAGCTTCCAAATGACAATCCCATCCATTAAATTCTAATCTCAGAACATATGGTTAAGACAAATTTAATGATAGTATAAAGTTCTCTACTGTAAAACAGATAGATCAAGATTTTCCTTTTTCTGGTGATGGAAGACAAGCTGACTGTTCAGATTGATTTACATTTATTCTGAATCAGTTTTGTGTACTGAAATCATCTCACCTGTTAGTTCTGTCTTTTTGCGAGGCATCATTTGTCCCACAGTCCTCTATATCCTCTTGTACATGGTGGCATTTCAGCTAAAGTCAGGGTCCTAGGACTCTGTCCCTCTGACTGCTGTCAGAGATCTCAGTTTTGCCTTTTGTCACTTGTAAAATACTCTGTTTTTTAAAAAGACATTAGCTTAAACCTGCTGAGATATTGTTTGTCAGGATTTCTCTTGAATTCTTTGTCCACCTTTAAACTAAACAAAAATAAAGCTAATGAGGAATAACATGGGAGTGTCATTTTTGCATAATAATTCTTTACTTCCACAGTACTACTTGGAAATGTCTTTTCTGCCTAGCAATGTAGCAGAGTATCAGTTGTGCCTGAAGACTATGCCCAGGCTATAGAAGTTAGACCTGCATTCAGAATAATTGAGCCCTTTTGCTGAAGTTTTTTCTTAAGAAAATCCCCTATTTTATTTTTTCGCTTCTGAGACTGTAATAAGTAGAAAATTTTTTTCATAGTCTCTCCAATATAACAGAAAGATGTTATCTAAGAGTGTTTGTACGGCTAAGTTATTATCACTATTTTTTCCAAGAAAAAGAATGATTCTGCTATTAATATATAATAATGGCCTGTGATCCAATTGTCTTAGCCTTTATTGAACTAATCAGATAATATAAAAGAAGTGATATTACTGTTCCCAATTGAAATTCTGGGCAAATTGCCTGTTTTCATTACTTCTTTTAGTAAGAACTCTTTTAAAACAGCTATACTTCAGTTCTGTGCTCATGCAGCACCTAGCATAACAGCTTCTGGCAGATTTTTGACAAGATAATACTACTAGAAATAATAATTATAATATTTACTACAGTCCTATTCTTATGTCCTGACCTGAGGCTGACTACATAAGAATGAAGCTATTAAAAAAACCAGCTTCCCACTTAGGGATAGTAACCTTATAAAAAATAACTATGTTTCCATATACTGTTTTGAAAAAAATTGAAATGCTTTATTCACCAATGTTAAATTAGCCATTCTGTGCTAAAAATTTCTGCTATTTGCTGAAAGTACAGCAAGTTCAAATATTCTTTCTCCAGAGGAAGCTAAGCTTTTTTTTCTAGTCAATATTCAGGAGAAACTGCCAAAAATGTCAAGCATAAGAAATTTCATTTTAATTT
This sequence comes from Corvus cornix cornix, assembly GCF_000738735.6. Classification (NCBI taxonomy): domain Eukaryota; kingdom Metazoa; phylum Chordata; class Aves; order Passeriformes; family Corvidae; genus Corvus; species Corvus cornix. Next base: position 72,129,600 of record NC_046332.1, read on the forward strand.
GCATATATTTGTTTTTCTACTCCTGTGTAATGTTTTTACTGTGTTTAGTTAATGATCAAAATTATAATTTTAATCTTGGCATTAAAGAATAAAATACATTTCTAAAGTATGGAAAGTAAGATCACAATAAATATCAACACCTTCCCTAAGAAGTTCAAGTATATGGTACTGATATACACATTTTGTTTTAGTTGTAGTTCTGTTGCACAACTGTGAGAAATAAGAGAGGACCAAACCTTCTTTTATGTCTTCATGTTTCAAAAAGAGCCAAGAAGCTGAACGGTTCTTCCTCATGTATCCCCTTTAAGGAGTTGGCATCCTTAGGTAAATTAAGTGACTGTTATAAAACCTGTACTTTTATGATGTCCTTTAAAAGTGAATTCAGAGCAACGGAACTGTCACTAAGTAAGCACTGTTGTTCTTTTGAGAATAACTTATGTTCCTTCTATGCATAATTTGATACCTGTGGTTTGTTTTATTCCTGTCTACCCCATTAAATGACTGTGGTTTCAAATACTTCCACTTCCAAGCAGAGCCAAATTCCTTCCCATTTTATCTTTGTACTACTAATGTAGTAGGGCTGCATCTGTTTTATACGCCCTTTTATGCCTCAGCATCTACAGTCTCCTACTGCATATTTAACCTTTCATTTAACCTCTCATCTTAAATTGCAGTGTCAGGGAATTAAGAACAAGGACAAAATGAAATTGGTTTATGTATGTAAAATTTGAGTCTTTCTTGCTTTCCTTACTCATTTTCTTATTTCACTGTGTACTTTACTTACTTCAAGTGTGAGCATAACACACATCTCATTTTGTTCCTAATTCCGTATTTTCCAGTCACTTGTCCTCTACACATAATTTTCAATACTCCTTTAATCTCTCTGTTACATACTTAATTCTTGTGAAGTGTGATTAATATCCTTTTATTGAAAAAGTTTTGCATTTCAGATACATAACTCTGCAAGTGATTTTCTTCTGTAGAGTGTAAGTTACAAAATCTTAATACTTAGATTTCTCTAGTTGCCTCTGAAGGTTTGTGTGCTGGAACCTAACATTAGGAACTTCAAAGATCTTAGAGAGCCTGTACTTTTCAAAACAAAGTTTATTTCAATTTTCAAAATGTAAATCTTAAGGATTTTTGGTAACATAGAAACACAATTTTTTTTCTCACTATTTTTCATAAAGATAAAGATATGTCGCATAGATCCGAATTGAAATCTCTTCAGTGAGATTAAAATCTGGCCAGCAGCTGATTATGTTTTCCACTGCACTTCATGAAGACTTTCATTGTCACTGTTCTTTGGTCACAAAGTGGAAAAGCTTATGAGTAAGCTTATTTGTCTCACACTGTTTCTCCTGAATTGAATAAGATTTTTAATTTTTCGTCCTTGTCCCCATCATACATAAAATTAAATATATCTCTGCAAGAAATTTAAACTTTTCCCTTAAAATTGCTTCAATTAGATAATTCTACTTGAGACAATGCATCTGCATTTCAGTCTTTTTGAATGAATAAATTGTCACTTATACATCTATCTGTCAGAAGATTCTTTATAGAATGATAAAAGAAAAAAAGAATTTTCCAGGGGGAATTGGAGGATTGGAGATTGGTCCAGGGGATTGGAGATTATGGACTAACTCTTCAAATTTTGGTGGAATATTAGTAGAACAAAGTATTAAACAATCTATCAATAATCAATTATATTTAAATAAATCCCAGAAGTAAACATCTAAAATAAAGTCAGTTACATTTTCCTGGTTTGGGGAGAAATTAAGAAACTAAAATAAGCAATAAAATTTTTACAACATGAGTTTGATAAGGTTTTCAACATTCTCTAAAGGGGAACATCATGAATAATGTAGGGAAGCAGGGGCTTTAAGAAATCCTAAAACAGACATGAAGGAAAAAGAAAAAAAATAATATAACATCATCTAAAAACCCCAGTACTTCAAGTCTAATTAGAATTCCTTGCAAGTTTTTCAAGCTGGATATGAAGCAAGTTTGTTTTGGACTTCATTCTGGTCAGTACTTTTTCTGCAAACAGCTTTCCAGTTGTTAAAGAGAAAACATATTTAGATAATATCAATATATGAAGAGTTGCAACTGCAGTAAAAATGGTCAAAAAGGCAAGAAACACAGTTCACTCCATTAAAACTATATGTGAATTCCTGTGCTAAGAGAAATCATATGAAAGTAAAATTGATATGACTAAGCAGTTTTATAAAAATTGTATAAGATGTATTTAGGAATAGAGGATCTTGGTTTTCAATAGATTAAAAATAAAATATGGCTATACTACATGATAGTGTTGTAATAAATTAATCAGAGGTAAAAATATTCTTTGGAGTATATACACAATCATTTTGTATATAAGTCAGAGAAGGAAATAAAGAAGTAATCTTTTATTTTTATACATTGTGTTTCCTTATTTATTTATTTATTTATGTAAGTATTTTTAACCTTGGAATCTGTTGTTGCCTGTGCCCACAAGGGATCAGAAAAGTAGTTCTTAAGTAGTTCAAGAAGGGCACTGAAATTTATCCTTCAACACATGTTTTCAAGATCAGGTTAGACACAACAGTCAGGAACAGTTTAGGGTTGTTTAAAGAAAAGGTATATTTCTCTGATTCTCCTTGACCTTATGACTAGATTGTTAAGCTCTTTATTGTAAGGCTCGATATCCTCTCCAGTATAGGAAATTTCTAAAGTCTCTAAACATAGTGATAGCCTTAGGGTCTTATAGCCTTTTAATATTTGATCACTGGGACATATATACTAAAACTTATTTGGAATGACAGATCCCATATGTGTGAACAAAGAAGTAACTTTTTGTATTTATGCTTGAGTGACTCATATAAACTGGGAAATCAAGAAAAGACTAGTACAGACTTTGTGTTTAGTTTTATAAGACAAAATCAGATAAATGATATGAAAATGGATAAAGTAATACTAATAGCAAAATTAATTAGAAGTAGATTTACATTTTTTTTTTCATTATTTATCACAGGAAGTGAAATTTAAATCATTGACAGGATTTAATTTAGTCTTGGTTAGATATATATTAAATAAAAAGTGCATTACGGATGTAAGAGACTGTGAAGAAAAGCATCTAGCTTACCTAGAGTAGAACATATTCCCATAAAATCACTTTGGAAAAGAATGTTGAGACAGTCTACTGAGGTTTTTAGTGACTTAGTGTGATGGGGATAAATAACATCGTTGACATGAATCCTTCTATGAAAAATTTTAATTTTCAGAATGTTAATTGGAAAACACAAATAACAAAAAGGGAATGCCATGGATTTCCCAGTAAAAATTTTCATCAAATAGTTACTGAAACATGAAGAAGTGATGCTATTTTTGACATATTTTGGGCTTTATTTTTCTAATGATGAGATTAGAGAAGGGCTATAAAAACCCAATCTTGGACTGTGTGTTGAAGTTTGATTCAATTTAAATTAAATGGGAAAAAAACCCCAAACAAACCAGGTCTGGAATTAATACTTTGGATTCAAGTAAAGGGCAAGTTTGATACACCAAGAGAAAGAAAACCTAAATTGTTATATAGACAAGATTAACTAAGAGAAAGTGTTAAAACTGATAGCGTAGTTTTACCAGCTAAATAAAAGTAGCACCTCTACATTTTATCTGATGCCTGCACTACACTTATTACATCCCAGGAAGCAAAGAAAGGAAAGAAAGCTGTCACTAATTCAGTTTGTTAGGTAAATGACTGAAAGCATTTCAGTGTTTTCACATCTGCTAAAAAAATCAGGAAGCCAGTGGAAGTATTCCAGTTAAATGTTCACACCCCCAAAACAGGGATTTGTTTTCTTGCAATTACGCTTTGCACACTGTGTTTTGATATTTGAAAGAAAAAATCCAGCAACATCTACAGTGGCTTTCAACTAAACATATTAGAAGCAATGATTTATGATCCAGGAAAAAAAGCAACCACACACACTATGATATAATGATTTTAAGGTGCAATGAAGGTGTCCACATTTTAGTAAACACCAGATTCACATAACTTAAAGGTGCCTAATAATAAATCATGTTGTCTCGGTGTTTGTGCTTATGGAACAATATATATGTATGATCTACATTCACTTTAACTCTGGTAAAACATTTTTATTCTTTATAAACAGTATTTGAAGACTACTAATAAAGTTTGTTTTCTGTTTTCTAAGGTGTTTTGTTTTGTCCTATGGATTTATGAGTAATCGAATTTTGTTGCAGTGGGGATTACTGCAACAAGCATATTTCAAACCAGGAGTCCCGTGGAAGCGAAGTATATAAGGACAGATTCGTGGTAGATGTTTCAGAGATGTTTATTTCTCCATCCGCATGGCCGGAGCTCTGCTGAGGAACTCCGCAGTCACAGGACCCGAGGGTCCTTGGCCACACTGGGGAACACAAAACAACCAATGGGAACGAGGCTGAGCAGGGGCAGGGAAACCCCGTGTCTCCCCCCCAGGGCCCCTCTCCCAGGGCTACACGGCAGGGGAGGAGACCCCAACATCTCACCCATTTTATTTTAATAAAAGGAGAATGAAAACAACTGGATAAACATAACAAGAACAGTTTCAAAACAAAACAAGCCACCCTCCTGAGTCTATAAATGTCCAAACAGATTCTGTGGAACATCTTAGGGCTGACAGAAGGGAGACAGAACTCTCTGAGCATGCTTTGTGGGGAAACTGAGGCAGGAGAGGGTTTCATTTCTTCCCTCCCCCTTTTCATCCCCCACTCGGCATTGGAAAGGGATTTTTGGGGAAACAATTGGCAAAAGCATGGTTTTGTGAGGGAAACCATGGATGAAAAAACGGATTGGGAATACACTGGGGGTAATAGGATATAGGATAAAAGGGAAAGGTGGGATTAGGAAAGGGAGACTGTAGGGGGGGCTTACAATGGAGATATTGTCTAATGTGACAACGATTTTTTGCATATATACTGCCTTTTACAGGAACACCATCAGGCCCAGTGACCTGCGATGCTTGTAACCCTTTTCTCCCTAGCACAATTTTGAATTCCACCACCTCTCCATCTCCCAAGCTTGGGATGCATTTTTCAGGGTTATTCTTTTTAATAGCAGTTCTATGCACGAATATGTCTTGCTGGTTGTCACACCTTGTTATAAAACCATAATTTTGCTTAACATTATACCATTTTACTATCCCTAAGATCTTAGTTACTATGATCTTTTCCTTTTTCCGAGTGGCTGCTGTTTTCTGTCTCGCTGCGTCTTTGCTCTCTCCTTCGGTCGCTCCTGTGTTGGAATTGTCAGAGCTGCTCGTGCCTGCGCGCTCTTCCCGGGGTTGCGTTCGGGGCTGCGCGGGCCGGGCCGGGCCGTGCCGCTCAGTTCTCCGTGCGTCGCCTCCTCTGGTCGCAGCTTCGCTGCCGCTGCCGGGCGCTGCACCCACTTCTCGGCCGGGCCAACGAGCGACGACTCCCCCGCGCTCCGCTCCAGCACGCGTCTCGGCTGGGCACGGCTCCGCTCCACCGCCATCGCCGCCAGCCGCCGCCCGCGCGCCGCCCCTCTCGGCCGGGCGTTCACGGGGCTCGCTCCACCACGCGCTGCGCGGGCCGGGCGGGCACCTCCGGGTCCCGCCGCGCCTCGCTCCGCCACCGACACTGCGGCTCACGTGGCTCCGCCCGCGCGCGGGAACTGCCTCGCTGCTGCTCGCAGAGCGCTCGGTGCATGTGGCCTGGGCCGCACGGTCCCTGCGCCAGGCTTCCCTTCGCCAAGACACAGCTGACATTGCTCAACAGTCTTGGTAACTAAATAATATTCACGAAAATATTCTTCCATCGGCATATATTTTGACTCCAGTATTAACTGTGTCCAAACGGTTTTCCAAAAGCCCTTGGTAAGAATTAAATCCCAAGAAACATAGAAAAAGTTCTTAAACAACCATGCCAGGAAGTGTTTCAGTTCTTTCTGAGCTTGAATCAAGCTAAAATTTACAAATCGTTGTTCAAGAATCATTTTAAGTTTAAGATAAATGTCCATATGTGGCTCTGAGAGCCAAGAGTCTTCCCATGGTTCCTCCATAGTTTAGATACGGAATAGCAAAGCAAAACCAAGAAGAAGAATCCAAAGTTTCCAGGGTTTACTCACACAAATCAGTCGCTTAGGGATCGGGAATCGTTCTGCTCACAAATCTCCACCATTTGTTGCAGTGGGGATACTGCAACATACGTATACCAAACCAGGAGTCCCGTGGAAAGGAAATATATATGGACAGACAGATTCTTGATAGCTGTTTCAGAGAGATGTTTATTTCTCCAGCCGCATGGCCGGAGCTCTGCCGAGGAACTCCGCAGTCACGGGACCCGAGGGTCCTTGGCCACACCACGGAACACAAAACAACCAATGGGAAACAAAGGTGACCAGGGGCAGGGAAACCCCGTGTCTGTGCCCTCAGGGCCCCTCTCCCAGAGCTACATGGCAGGGGAGGGACCCCAACAGAATTTCATGCATCTCCAGCTTTAAAAATCTTGAATGGTCCATTACGATATTGAAGCATCACATTCCAGTGTATATTTTGCATCCATAAACCAGTATCAAACACACACGTATAGAAAATAGAATTGTCAGCTTCTCTGCTAATCATTAGGTGGTCTAGATATTTTGTCAAATTTTATTACTCTACCTTTAAAAATACTTTTTTCTCTGTAATAATAAGTTTTAAAAAGTACCTTGCAAAACACCTCCAGAGAAAAACTGTTTCCTGGAGGGTATCAATATCACATACATGACAGAGTGAATGGCATACTATGTGCTTACACACTCGCATGAAAATTTTATGCCTTAACAATTTTTGCTCTCTTCTTTTTTCCTTTTAACAGATTTATTTTTAAATAATTCATATTTTCTTCCTCCTTCTTGTCTTTTTTATTTGCCTTATTAATGACGTTTTAACTAACTTGCCCCCATTCATGTCCTATTCCTCCAAATAGGTTTTTTCCCTCCTCCTTACCTGCCTTTTGGCAACTTCAGGGCTACAGAGATTACTATTTTCTAAGAACATGTCTCAGTTGATTCATGTTTCTAGGTAAAAAATGCAATATTGAACATGAATTGTTTTATAAAAAGTTTCAAAAGACAGTTATCTAAGAAACATTTTGATTATGGTAGGTAGTATGTGAAATGGAAAGTTACCAGAAAACACATACTGGATATAATCACATTAATTTGTAGACTTTATCTGCATATCTTCAAAACCTGTGTTCATATTATCATATGCAAATGGTACTGCCTTGCAAAATTTCAAACTAATTGCATAGTTATGCTCTTTTAAGAACATTTTCAAATATCATTTGTACAGTTGCTTTTATGACTTGAAAATATTCAAGAAATAATGGCCAATTCAAATACAAATTCACTATCCATGAATTTCTAGTTTTCATGCTTTGAGGCACTTTTGCATGTTGTAAAGAATATGTATTTTCCAAAACATCTTGAATTGTTTTCTCAGTGGAAAGAAGAATTAGTTTACGGTCCATTTGGCAATATAGAGAGACTTTAGATTAGCAGGTTGTATTGCTTAAAGTGTAGTTGAAGCTTTAACTTTTTTGGGTTGTGCATTTTTGGGTGTTGTGTTTTTTTAATTTGTTGTTGTAAACAATTACTCTATGTACAAACACATTGGGGACAATCATGGACAGTACTATATTTTGCTTTGTATTTATGCACTCCAAAGTAAATAGTCGATAATACCCAGGGAGAAATTCAGCCCCAGGTTAAGACATTCAGGTTGTCTCTAACATCTCTCTATTAGTTAGATGTCTTCATACATGTTCTATTTGGTCTATGCACTCGTTTTGAGAGAAATGTTCAGCTCATTCTAAAATGCCTGTGCATGTTTAGTGAGTAGTACACATTTTCCAGGCAACACTGGGCTCTCTGTATTTGTTCATACATTGCCATCTACTATTGTTGATTTGTCCTGTGTTTTCCTACTTGATCCTCATTTGCTGCAGACAAATAAAGTTAGGTGTCTTAAAATCTGAAATTTATTTCTTAGAAAGATATTGTGGCTCAGCTTTGGACTTAGACCCTAAAATGTGGACTAGATAAAACACATATTGTTTCATGGAAGTTGACATAGATAAAGTGCTCATATCATCAGCTCTTTAAAAAAGAAAAGACGGCACTTCAAACATATTTTCATTTCAGTGGTGATTTACTGTTTTATTATGAGAATTTTTCTGAAACAATTCATAATTCGGGGACTAAAAAATAATTCATAAGTGTAAAATATGCTGTCCAGGTCAAATAAATACAGATTTATCTAAAGGCAGTGGTTGGATTTGGGATAGAAAATGAAAATAGAAGTAGAAAATGAAAATAAAATTTCCAGGAAAATAAAATCAACTCCAGATATTTAATTTGGATGACAATGTTTCTTGTGGTTTCCCTAATGTTGGCTGTCCAAATTATTTCATCTTTAAGTAGCATAATGACTGCAAAATTTAAGACATTCAGATGCACAGCTTCTCTTTTCTTCTCTCTTTTCTCTTTGTTTTTATGTGGTTAGCATATCAGTTTCATCTTTTTGTGCCCCATGCTGGATTTTTTTTTGTAAATTTTGATGAAAGCATGCTCTTTTTCCAGTCTTTCCCACAGGACTGTGAGGATTCCCTGCAAACTCTCCATCTGATTTGAACACACAAGCAGCATACTGTGTCAAAGCCCCCTTAAACACTGGTGTCCCCTTCTATTTCTAAGCTACTGACATTGACTAAAATAGTTCAGGTCTCTTTTGAAAGACTTGCAAAATTTCTCCTATCGGCAAGAAAGATTTGGCATGTCATTGTGCTTCAGACTTCACTTACACAGAGAATGATTTGGATCTTAACAATAAAACAAATGCTATTTTAGATTTTTTAACAGCACATTAAGTAAAAAAAAAAAAAAAACCAAACACCCTGGAGGCATCCCTTCTTGCCCTTATTTTCATTGCTTGAGTTATATTTGTTAAAAAACCTCAGTCTGAGTAATGTCATTTCTTTAAGAAAAAGTCATATACATGTTGGCACATTTATAATTGTTATTTCAAGTATGTAAATCACTGAAGTTGTAGAGTAGAAAAAAATCTTTATGTTCTGTAAAAATGCAAGTTTGTGAAGTTGAATTCTACATTAAAAAACAAAAATAGTCAATTATTTTCATTGCTTAATGTTGTTTTGAAAAAAGATAATTTTCTGATTGTCTTGTGAGAAATAAAGAAAATTAAAGGATATTTTAAATTAGACAAACTTGGAAAATTACATAGAGAAACAAATAAGACAAGATCATTAGTGTCATAGTTTCTCAGCACAAAATAATATAAGAGCATCTATAGTTTTTCAACTCTATTCTTAAAACTTCATATTTTATCTTACACGGCATACCTAATTAGTGATGCTGATATATTTACTCAGGTAAAATCTTTTAGCTTATGTGAGTGATTTATGCATTAGTAAAAGGAGCTCTACTAACACAGCAAAATAATGACAGTTATTACAAGTATTATTAATAATAACACTAATAAAGGCAGAGGAAGGAGAACAGAAAGAAGGGAAAGTAAAGGAGAAAATAAGACAAGAGTTCTGTACTTGATTTGCTACTTATATACTAGGAAAAATCTCTACAATTGTGTCCTAAAATATGACACAGACTTTTTATCTTCTGATACAGTGATACCCATAAACATTTAGGTTTATGCCTAATTGTGCATGCAGTTTACAACACACTCTAGCTATGAAAAAGTAGAATTTTTAAGCAAGCATTCTCTGCTTGGCTTTGGAGAATAAATCATGTCAAAATGTTGCACTTCTGGTTTTTATTCTCAGGCCATGTTATACATCTTTTCTTATTATACCTACATGAGGTATGTTAATGTTGGTTATTCTGACTTACTAGAGCTCTACATGGATAAAACTCTCATTCAGCAAGAAAACCATATTTCTTGTTGTTGCCAACTGATTGTACACTTACAATAAGGCTTTCAAAAAAGGATTTTAATGTTTGAAAAAATCACTTTCCTCTACTGTTTAAGTTGATATAATCTGTGGACAACTGAACTATTGCATCAATACCTTCTGAGCTACCAATTACATGACATTTGAGATTTACAAATGATATTTGGAATTAATATTATGATTGATTTTTGGGGTATGTTATCAACTTTTTTTATCAAGTGAATATAATCATGTATTATCAGCTGAACTGTCTTCAATATGTAATTTAGAGCAAATGTGATATTTGGGGCTTCACTACTCTTTTCATTCCTTTTCTTCAAGGGTAAAGGTAAGGGAAAAAAACCCAACAACATAAATTTCTCATATGATCTTTTAATTCTGAGTCCATATTAGCTGTTGGCATTAAAGAAGAAAACATTATGATGTCTGAGATGAGGGAACTTCAGAAGCACAATGTATCACCATGTTGAGGCTTGTGTCCCAGGAGCATTTCTCTGGCCCGAAAATTCTCCATGTAAAAATCCTCCATGAAAGAAGGTAGTATAACTAGCCTGTACCCTTCTCTGCAGTTACTGCATAGGCTGGATGTCTGAAAAGGGTTGTCATGGATTCTTTATTGTTTCTTATATGGACAAAATCCAATATAACTGACAGAAATGACCTTATGACTTTTATCACTGATAGCCATATTGTCACTATCTACTGCTTTGTTTCTTCTGTTTTTTGCTTGCTGGTTGTATTAGTCTTCCATGACAATAATTATGAATTCCAATACAGTTCCAATGAATAGTTTAGTACCTTAAGAGCTCCATATAGTCTAAATTACTTTTTTTCCCCCACAGCTTTCTCATTGTCTTAAATCAGTTTTGTGGAAAGCACCTCAGAGGAAAACCATGCATCCGTTCTGGAATTTAATCCCAAACCAGTTTGAAGGCAATATAACTTTCTTTTGCACAGATCAAATAAAAAGAATCATGTGCTTTATGGCACCATTCTGGGTAACTTCTCTATTTTGGCATTCCTCTCTGAATTATCAATACAAATTAACAATACAAATTAAATCTTCCAACTCTCACCATAAATCCACATACCTTTAATACTGAATCCCATGTTTTGATTTCAAAATGATTGGACACCTGCATTATGATTTGTTTCTCTAATGGATGGAATTAGACTCAGTTGTGTATGAAAAAGAAAAGGATAAAATTAACAAATAGCCAAAATTCACATGGATATTTCCATTTAAAAGATTGTTCATAATTTTTTCACTCTATCATGAAACGAATTAGAAATTGTACCTACCTATGAATGTTTTTGTGCTGATTTTGGGGATAATTTTTTTCACAGTAGGTAGTATGGGGTAGTATTTGGGATGTGTGCTGCAAACAGAATCAATAATACAGAGGTATTTTTGTTGCTGAACAATGCTTGCTCCCCATCAAAGCCTTTTCTGTTTCTCATACTACCCCACCAGCTGGGAGGCAGGGGGTGCACAAGAAACTGGGAGAGACACAGACAAGATAGCTGACCCCAAATGACCCAAGGAATATTCCATGCCAAATGGTGTCATGCTCAGTATATAAATGTGAGGGAAGAAGAAGGAATGGGGGATGTTCAGAATGATGCCGCTTGTCTTCCCAGGTCACAATTAGGCATGATGGAGCCCTGCTTTCCTAAGGATTGCTGAACACCTCCCTGCCTGTGGGAATCAGTGAATCCCCTTACAATTCAGAACGCACTTGCAGTCTTGCCGTTTCCTTCAAAGTCAGGTCATAATTTAAATAGAGTTCCTGGCAATTTTATTGTCTAAGATATGTCTAAGAAGTCACTATTATTTCTCCACAGTTTTCTTTTCTCAGCAAAATATTAAACCTTATTTTCATTTGACCATTTTTCCATTTCCTTTTTATTTTGCTAAAGAATATTTTTTTTCCTTGGTGCTTTAGGGCTGATTTAATAAACTTCATATTTAAATGAAGAAGATTTCATATTAAAAAACAAGAAAATATATCAAAAAAAGACATAAGCCAGACTCCTGTGTTTTTAAAAAAAAACAACCACACATATTTTCTTCGAGTTGTGGAATTTGCCTTTTGAAACTTTCTGTCTATGACTTCAACCATCTCAGGAATTCAGATAAGTTATTGAGAGAAAGTGGTTTAGGAGGGTTCTCTTACGTATAGTTAAATCTCTCTCTCTCCACACATGGAGTAGAAAACACTGTTTATTATGGGTGTTGAGCATGATTCTTGGGTCCTGCAGTTCCCAAAGCTCTGTTACAACAAGGCTCAGGGATTGCTATCCATCATGGACTGAAGGTGTGCAAGGAAGAAAGAGCAAATTCGCTTCTTGTACTGTAGCCTGTCAATGTCCGAGCCCACCTCTTGATCATGTGTCATTTGCTAGTACAGACACAGCTGCAAGAACAAGTTGCATATATCAGCTGTGTTCTAATTTGTTCTGATTAGGTTCAGATGCACTCAGCTAATGACTTGTAATATATTGCCTCTGTAGCTGTTGGTGTTCCATTTTACACAGAGCACTCTATCAAGGAAAAATTCAGGATGAAGTGGTGGTAAAGAAATATTTCTTTGTCTGTAGAAATACCTTTCTTCCTATCACTAATTTTCTCAGATGTCTCTTTGCTGCAGCAGAACACATTGAATGACTGCAGGATAGCCAGTATGTGCAGTAAGTGGGGAACTTAGTATGCAGGAAAAAGATTCTCTCTACATAGCATCCATAAAAATGGTATATTATTTCATATATAGAATTCTAAAACTTACTTTTTTTCTGAAAGGGCTGTTATTTCTGTGACATATACAATACAATGATGTTTGAGATAATACAGACTCAGATGTTGTCTAATATATCAATTACTTCCTTTGTTGTTACACTTTTTTTTTTTGCTCGTCTAGATGAAAAAAACAATCACAATAATCATACCAAGTCAACATTAATCTGTGAATGAGTATGGAACACACAGAGTTGTTGAAAATGGTTGATTTAAATAATGACTTTAAGAAGAGCAACATTAATTAAATAGGCTTTTCCTCTTTTTTTAAGTATGTAGGATTTCTACGGTACTGATTTAGTACTAAATACTATAAATTATTATATTAGTTATATTTAAACAATGGGTTTAGTTCTACAAAACATCATAATTCCTACTTCTGTTGCCCAGAGGGGAATTTAAAATCTATAATTTCACTGTTCAATTCACTATATAATCAATGAAGAGTGATAATCATCACGTAGAAAATCCAGAAAGAGCTGAATGATGAAGGGGGAGCCACAATCTTCTGTCTAAAGGGAATGCTAAACAAATTAATCTTTCTGAAATATATGTTTATCCAAATGCCACTGCACTAACTTCCCACATCCAGTAGACTGGGGAGGTTTTAGCCAGCTGATCATGTCTAGATGCATTGAGCATGCACCAACCTGGGCTACACCCTCTCCTTTGAATTTCTTAAACTAAAAGAAAACAAAAAGCAATAGTTAGGCTCATAAGTTAATTATAAAACATGGTAATGTAGGTTCCTCTCCTTGATCTTAATGATTTTTGCTGTGCTATATACCTATTATTATCTTTTAAACTCTATAGTAGACTATTTTCATTACCACTGTAAGTAAAACGTGGATAATGACATCGATTTACACTTTCCCCTTACATTTAATCACAAATGTTAACCGGACTCTAAGTCACATCCTGTTCATTCAAACACCTGTCAAAGCAACATGTAAGATGTTAGGAAAGCATTTTTGAATGTCATAGTGACGACCTGTAAAGATTTAAAAATCATTTATTATGCAACGTTGATTGAGAGATCAAAATTTAATATTGTGGTATGGATTAAAATCCTGTCATTTTTATAGAAAAAAACCATGGGTTGTCTATGCTGGCATCTGTACTCTTTGCATTCAAAACTATATCTGGTAAGATTGTTTGCACTTTTCTTTGTACCACTTTATTCTGAGAATTTAGATCATAGAATCACAGAATGGTTGGGGATACAAGGCAACTGTGGAGGTAAAAATATTCTCTAATTGCCTAAACCCTTTGTATACAATTTTTAGAAGTGGCTATTTTAATATCACCACAGAGGGTAAAAGTAGGCACATTTAAGAGATGTTTCAGTTTTTCTTACTATAGAATTGACCCTTAAAAGTGTCTTAGCCTTGATTAAAAGCAAATATTAGCTGACTAGCATTATTGTGCATATTGAATCTTTGGGTTCTGTTTCAGACCCTTGAAATCAGTAAAATAAACTTGACTAAGGTGCTATATATTGTTAAAGTAAATAGCAGAGCCTAATTCTATGTCTGCAAGCTAAAGCAACAGTTTTTTTCAGATGTGATCTCTAACACTAAGCATAAATTCTGTGACGCCAGGAAACTCTCCGGAAGGTTGGACTTTTTTCAGTCCATACCAAAGGATTTTTCGTGTACTGAATTGAATGACTTATATGGATTCCATTTACTGTTTGTCTGGTTTATTTTTTGTTGTTTGGTGTTTTTTCATTTTGTTTTTCTTTTGATGGAAGCTTAGTTCTCACTTCAATGCTGTTTATTACAGTCTTCATCTAGTTTGGCCATTCAGTCTCAAGCACAGAACTTCTGAAACATGCAATTAACATGTCCTTGCACAGGACAAGAAAAAGTGAGATCTCTTCCTGTTAGTCACACCATATCAACCCTAGAAATTCCAAATATGACAGGATCAATAGATGTCTACACACAATTATTGCAGGTTGAATTTTTAACCTATTCATAAAGCCAAAATCTTTGACCACCTATAGTCATGGACAACCAATGTATGTACTGGATAATACTCTCATTTGAATAAGACCATATATTAATGAAATTCCTTGCATCTGGAAAGTAGTACAAATAGTAGAAACTTTCTTTTAAATTCAGGGTATACCTAATTAAAACAATGCCAACAGATGACTATTCAAAAAGAAAAAACAACATTTCAAACATATTATACATGTATTCTTCTTTTTTGTTTTGCATTACATTCTTGATTCATTCAAGTAATTATTATAATTTTTAAAAGAAGCTTTTATTTCTATAATAACTACACTGGAGAGCTTTAACAAAAAATAACTTTTGTATGTAAGTCAAGATTTTTTAAAAAATCAAATATAATTATTATCTATGTGTGTTGTATCACTTCCAATGATAAAAGAAGGACAAAAATAAATATAGACTGGATTAAAGAAGAAATAGGGAATGTAGTGTTTTGATTGATAGAATTTTTACTATAAAAGTAGCAGAGAAAGAACAAAAAAGAATGTGATTTAACCTAGGACTGTGTCTTTGATCATTTATGTGTGTAGCTTCAGGCTTTGTCAAAGGAGGCAAAGTAAGAAGTAATTCTGAAAATATTATTGTAGAAACTGTTCACTTATCAAAAGTATTAACAAAGATAAATGAAAATGTCTAAAAACAGAGCTGTCAGTGGTGTGACTTAAGCCAGCTACAAGACTAGCATGATAACCAACAGTATTGTGATCCTAAGCTCATGCCTCATGGGATGCCTCTACTGAGAACTTTTAATGAGTCACTTTGAGCAGTCTGCTTTAATTTGCATCAGAAGTTTCCAAATTCTCTTGAAATATTCCCTTGTTGTTGTTTCACCCTCCATCCTATGCTACATTTGATTTAAATGAGCACATAGATCTACAACATCATCTAACATGGTTTTGAATCCCCTGAAGGAAGTAGCATTTCTAATCTTTGAGATTTGTGTCAAGTTTACAACATTTAAAGGAAACTCCTGCCAATTTATTAAATACATATTCCTAAGAAAACTCGAGCTTTAAAATACGTGAATAATGGTTTGACTTGTCAAAACTACACTGAAAGGTACTTGGCCATTGCTGTATTCTAAAGTAGGTTTTTTGCCTCAGTTTATTTTACTTCATTAAACTGAATATGGGAAAAAGACTTGAAATTGCTGAAAGAGTGATGTCTTGTTATATCTATTATACTGTAGAATTGTGTACTGTGTATATTTGTGTATTTTGTATGATAGGTAGATAATAGACATGAAAAGAGGGATTCCTAAATTCAATTATTTGGGATTGATAGAGCCCAAACTTATATTTGTTATTTAGACTTCATGCAAGAAAACTGAATCCCCCTCCTACTGAATTATTATAAAAAATCAGGTAAACCAAGGAGCAATGTAACTGTGCATTCCAGCAAGCAATGTTCACTGTAGGAGTTCTGGCCTCCAGTCACTTCTCCAAGGACTGTGAAGATATTTTACATCACATTTCAATGGAATGGTGCACAGAACTCCCCCTAAGGAACCATCCTAGTACCAGATCTACAGCATCATGTCTTTTGTTTACTTTCTTCTGCAAGGAATTTTCAGGTATTTCCTGCAAATTTTTAAAGTTTCAACAGCACTCACTGTAGAACAGCCAGCAATTTTACTCAAGAAAACAACTTGCTTTTCCTTATTGGATTTGTGAGTCTAGGGAAATACCCTGGGGAATTTTCTGACATCCTTGGTTGATTTCATACAAGAAAGATAGTGATGGTTGCTCTACATTCTAAATAAGCAATTAAGGATGTTTTTAACCCTTGAAAATAAATGTGGTGATGAGTTTCCAGAGAAAGTGGAAATATAAAAGTAGCAAACTCACATTGGGTGACAAGGGGAAATTTCAATTTTTAGCAGTTTTTAGAAAGTTATATATATACACCATTAGTCTTATTTTCTAACTTAAATTGATAATATGAAGAAAGTTTTTGTATTCATAGGGAACAAGGTTTGGTATGATAACGGAAGGGGGAAAAAATCAAAAGCAAAAAACTAGATAGAAGATAGAAACACACCACGAGTGGCTTAAAGATAAGGCTTTTCTGTATTCATTCCATTCAATATTTAGAAACTGCGTGAAAATTACTTGCAGGACGTCTGAATTAGAAAAATAAAGAAGGTTATAACAAATAGCACTGCAAATAAATGCCCCTCTTTAAACCATCTGAGTGAGGAAAAAATGAATCTGTGCTGTTTGAATAAGGTGTAGACAAATGGAAGAAATCAAAACCACAGGTCAACATGGTTTGAGTTTAAAAAAAAAGAACATTTTTTTTCTGACTGTTGCCATGAGGCAAATGCTGGACCTGACCTTGGTGCTGAACAAAGTTCTCTTTGTAAGGTTAGAAATGCTCTACAGAGTGGAGGAAATTATCCTGATTGTATTAATCTGGAAAAAAAAAGGAATCAACTCTTCTCAAAATATTTCTTAGCATCCAAGTGCCTAACCTTTCCCTAGCTTTATATTTCAGTGATTTTGGTAAGGAAAGGAAGGGGGGAAAAACAAGGAACAGCTTGTAATTCAAAATATGATCCTTAAATTCTGCTGAGTAAGAGACCAACTTGGCTAAATTGCAAGTTTTTTTCAGTCTCAAAGGGAAAATACACAGAATCTATAACACTTGCATCTTGAAAACATGAATAGACAAAATAAACAGGTCAGGGGACACATGAGATATCATTAGCAAGGGAGTAAGGACAGCGTTTTTTTCCCAGATGCATATAAGCTATAATATATATTAAAAAAAAAAAAAAAAGTTAGCTTCCTGCTTCACAGAGAGATGAAGAAAAAATGTTAAGTATGAAGCATTTGATACTTTTTTTAATTAGACTTCAGAAAGTCACTTTTGGCTTTTATTTCACTTAGAGTTTTCAGGTTCTGTGAAAACTCAATCTTGGCCCATAGTTATTATGTGTACAGGAATCTGTCAGGGATGGGGAGGAGAGGGAATCAAAACCCAACATCGTTGTAGAGAAACTTACTCATGTTAACACACTATTACCACAATATCCCACATTGTTTCAAAGATTAGCAGCATGACCTGAGCTAAACTGGTGAGAGGTCAGACAATTTTATTTCAGACATCTTCATTAAAGACTGAATGTCCTTACCCAGCCAACAAACTCATCACAGTAACTTGAATAGCTATCTTGTATTTCCGCTCTTCAAGATCTAATTTTAACTTACACTTTGCCTAATATATTTTTTAAATGAGTTATGTGACTTGATCAGCCATTCTCTACCAAGTTTGTAAAACAGCTGCACTGAAAACTTATATGAATATTTGCTGAATTAAGAGCCAAATAAAGATAAACACAACATATTCAAAGCTAAAGTCTTTAATTCAAGTTTTTCTTCACTTTTTCTCAATTTTTCAGTCATTTACTGCCTTATGCTATCTGGTACCTTCATCGTTAACAGTATGCATCCATACTCTTTAAAAGATGAAATCATCCAAGTTCTCAGATTAAGGCCCTCTGTGCTTGTACCATCTCAGCAATGAAAGACCACAGTAATTGAGCCAAACTCAAACTTAAATGAATTCATTGCCAAAAATTCCTGAAGAGAACTGGTTGTGGAACGCCATCTTCTCATTTTTAATTTCAGATTCTCTACTGGCTAATAGAGATTCCCTTTATTTTATTTCAAATAGCAACTTTTAAAAAAATGCATGCCTAAAATGACGAGCTTCATATCTGTCTACTAGATAGAAAGGAAGCAAGAGTAAGACATGCAGATACGCTGTGCACTGAAGTAAGATTATTTGTTTTTGTTAAAAATACACTCACTTAAAATTCTAAAAGCATAGTCTATGAAATGCTGTGGACAGATAAGTACTCCGAAATTTTCCATTTAGCATCAAATCAGAGCAAGTGTAAGAGTTATCTGTGTTTATTCGGAATGAGCCAGTATTAGTTTCTAAGCTGACAAACATGATCCTTGACTGAGGTCATTTTAGCACTTAATAAGAATTATGTTTTATGCTACAACTCCTTTCTGCAGTCAGCTTGCTTTAAAGAAAATGAATCTTTAAAGGAGATGGTGCCTTGATATCTGACATGTGGGAAACACTAATATTTTTCTCTTATCTTCTAATAATTTATTTGGATTAGTATAAACCACTATGATCTATTTATATGAAACATATGTATATGTTTTATCCATTCATAATAAACAGATTTTTACAGAAATCCTGAGCAAAGATCTTATCTTAGTGTCAGGAGGCTACTGTCTCATATTGTTTTTTACCCACATACTAAGATGTCCCCTCAGGCATTACAAAGAACTTCATGTTTGTGGTATAGTTCACACTTTTAAATACATCCCTTTCTTTTTCTTTAGTGTAGGAAGCTGCTTCAGCTGTGATTTGGTCTCTCCTTAACACCATATAAGTTACTTAAGACCTCAATTTACATATGAAAATTCATTAAAATGACTTTTTGTAGGATCCAATTCTGGTCTGCAACTTAATTTCATTTTGTCTTTAACAATATTTTTCTAAGTACATTCAAGATAGATAACAAGAGAAAAACATTGCCTTAAAATCTATGACTTTATGTTATGAACATTTTTCTAATGGAATGATGGGTGGAAAGAAGAGACAGAGATCTAACATTTTAGCTGTGTTTGCCAAAATCGACAAACTGGTAAGGAATATGTGTAGGCTAAAATTTTATACTGCTTTGTGTGTACTATGCACACACACTTTTTATTTTCGTCAGTTCAGAACTATCTAGACATGTGCTGTGCTACACAAAGTTGACTTATGCTGTTATATTTCTTACAAAATAAAATAATAAACACATATAATTTAGAAGTTTACTTAATGTTTTGAAATCTCAAGACATGTTCAGAGAAACTGAAAACAATAGCTTTTTATGGGTGACATTTAAGGAAAAATCTAGAGTCCTTTAGATATATTGAAGGTAAAGTACATCACAAAGCATGTGAATATCCCTTTCTTCTACAAACAGTACTTAAAATTGATTTTCCTGACATTTTCATTTTTCTCAAGCTAAACAAATATGTTAATTGATAACAAATACACCTCCCATGATGTGATCTCTACAGAAATTACCAGGTATTTTGCATTCCCCTTTCTGGGATAAATTTCAAGATGAATTTGTTGTAAACTCTGTTCATAGGAAAAATAAACAAGGAATTTTTTTTTCCTCTTGGAAAGTATATATTATTATCACAGATATAATCTTAGAAGAACCCTTGTAGCTGGCTTGGGCAAAATTTGTGTGCTTAAAATTAGAATAGTTTCCTTATAAAGATTATTATTTATACCTTGTAGACTTGTCCCCTATCTTCTACAATTAGACTAACTAAATTTGAGTATGTGTTCTGGTTTTCTGCAAGAATATAAACTTTATTATTTGACTTTTTAAACTGTATTTTTGAAACCCTCTCAGAAGAACACAGGGATCCAAATAAGGGTAATCTTCCACAAAGAGTATCTATCTTAGAAGCAGAGTTTGCCCAATAAAGAAATGAATTTATGAAATCCAAATAGTAAATCAAAGAAATTGAGGCAATTAGAAAATATAAAATAAAAAAATTACTTATGGCAACAAAAAATGGTTGAATTAAATTACAATCTCTAATAAAAATAGTGTTCTAATCAGTTGTCTTGAAAAAATGCTTTAGAAAACAAAAAGTGGAAGTTGTGAAACTGGGAAATCTCTAAGTAGTAAAGCAGCCAAGAGGACACAGAAGAATGCTCAGTATTTCTCCCTTGGCATTGCTACTCATTTTTCTGTGGAGCATAACCCCGCAGCATTCGTTGTGGTGCACCCCAGGGGAAGTCAGTCAAAGGTACAAGACTAAAATCTTTTCTTCAGGAGTGTCTAGTGAAAATCTCCACTTCATTGCTATTTCCCATGTCATAGCTGACTGCTATCTAAAGCAACTATTTTAAATAATGTAGATGAAAACTTTTGGAAACTGTTTAAAAGTCCATTATCAAGATTAAATTAAACTGCTTAAAACAGAGTAGATTAATTATGTATAAAAGAAAATGTACTTACTACACTAATTTAGTGAATAATAAAGGCATAATGCCATATTTTGAAAAGTAGAAATATGGAGTAAAATAAAAATGTGTTTACAGAGTGGTTTTCCCTCAATTGTGTTTAATCAAGAATTTCAAGTGTTTGGAAAATTGTGTAATTCTTATTCAGAATTCAATTAAATATTCCTGAAGAATATGGGAAATAAACAAAAAATATATAAAATAGCAACAAAAAATTTACATTATAAGTATTTGATTCAGTTCAACGTGATTTTATCTGAAGATTTTAAGTCTTCCATAAAACTAGTGGCTATTCTAAATCACTGTTAGACTGTTATTGTCTCCTCTAAAGATGTGTCTTATACAAGTAAAAACCAGTGACTGTGTGCATCACTAGGACAGAGAAGCTACTAGAGGCCTATAGGAGGGGTGTAGTCTGGGAGCATTTCACAGGTCCAGAAACAACTTCCAATGACCTTTCAGCTTCATCCCCAACAGCTCAGTTTCTGAAGGAAAAGAAACAAAACATAGCTGATGTATGACCTGGGAATGAGGACCAGATTCCCCCTGGTTCAAATTTTAGACAACGGGGACCAAGACACTGTGAAATGTCTCTGCCTTGTTTATATGTGAACAATAATACTGTTGCTTAATATTCACTTCAGGCTCTCAAGACAGATCCCAAAATATAAGTCCTGTTTCTTCAGGACTTGTCCTCTGTTGAGTCACATTTATTCTCAGCATGTTGCTGTGTTGACATCAAGAAAACAGACTGAATAATAAATCAAAAAGTAAGATTATGAATTCCTCACTGCAAAACGTTATAAAACTTATGTAAGTATCAGGATTCTGAATACAATAATTTCAACATGTGAGGGCAATTATTACAAGATTTGAAAACATGTTAAAGATGCAGTAAAGAAGGAAGGACAATCATGACATTGTAATGAAAAATATTACTCAAAGATACTTTTTTATCACACTTTATTTTGTTTGTTTGTTTGTTTTGCTGAGGTTTTGTGAATGCATGTGAAGAGATTAGGGAGAGTGTGAACTGTATGGTTGGCTTTTATTTTTCTTATAAGTCAGGGGAAGGCAATAAATAAAACTTTTAAATTATGTTAGATATAATGCTCTTATAATTGAAAAAATGTGAAAATTAGAAGATGTGGCATAACTACTGCTGCTTACGTGCAAATGTCAGATCCAGAACAAGATTTTATACTCCTTATTCCTGAACTTTAGGCACCTTTTTTTGAATAGTGCACATGTCCCAAAAGTTATCAGCAGTATGTGGCTAAGAGATGCTTAAGTTTTACCCATGGCTCAGAAACATTCTTCTGGGGCAGTTCCAATGTCAACTGCCTGTACAAACACAAACTCTCCTATAAAGCCAAAAACATGAGACTGGTAGGGCATATGAAGAGCAAAACTAATAGTCAGGAGTCTCCAGGTCTGTCAGAAAAGTATCCACAAATCCCAGATTCTGGAAATTAGCATATGATGAAGGAAAAACTGGTTCAGGGAATCTTGCCATGTGCTTTCATTCGAGTCAAAGTGCTTATAAAAATTGGGTTTGCTCTGTGTAAAACAGGATTAGTTACATATTTGTAGCTCACTAGGGTGCTATTTTTTTTCAGGAAAGCTTAAGCATTGAAACAATACTGCAGAATATATTAAGTCCTCAAAGTTACTGTACTCTAAGAGCTTTCATTTATTTGTCAAATGCTCTTTCTATTTTTCTAGGGGACAGAGGAGGACCCTGAAAATCTGTATTTGGTATCTCTACTATCTATTTGTATCAAGTGAATCAGTTAGTCTGTGCAGTCTGTTATATTTTCCATCATCTAAATGAGTGGTTGTGGATCCATTAAAACCATCGTTGCTGTTTTCCTATCTTGACTGGATTTCTGAAACTGCTCATGATGAAGAAGGAAATGAACAAGAAAACAATGATTAGGTTGTCTTACCACAAACAAGTGATCATTGCTCCTGAAAGAGCTCCTCCCTAAGGCTGAGATAAAATTACCTGTGACGAGAATGACTGAGGGATTGAGTTAAATTCCCTGTATAAAGGGTAATGTTTGCCTGTCTCTCACCTCTGAACTAAAAGCCTATTCTTTCACCTGCTGCTCAAGGTCAGAATACAGGTTATAGTTTGCCTATTTCTTACTTATTTAATATTTTATGTCATTGATGGATTATTTTTCTCAAGACTAAAGAGGAATCCCCTGAACTTCAGACTGACTTTTGAGTGGAATAAGGAGGTACTCTGTTTTCTCACAGAAAACTCTGGACTTAGTAAAAGATTTAGCAAGCTTCAGGTACTAATTTCAAAAATGGAACTATTTCCTAATAGCACTCAGAAAAGGGCTGAGACAATAGTGTCTCACAGGAACAGCAAGGAGCTGTGTAACAACTCATGCATGAAGGTTCCTTTTCCTTGTATAGCAGAAGGTTAATGTGTCCTAAGCACAGGCTGAGAATAATCTTTCCTGTGAAAGGAAGAAGTAAAGAAAGGAGTGAAGGCCTGCATTATTACATTATTTGGTGAGAACGCAGGTTAACAAGACAATGTCCCTCACATCTTTTCTTTTGACTTGCAAATCAGACAAAATACCAGCAAGAAAACCAAAGCCATTCTTTGGAAAATAAAAATGTTTGGGCAGGTTTGAAAACACTCCCTAAAAAAAGTGAAAACACTTTCTGAAGGGTATAATTTTCTTTTTGAAACGATACGTATTCTTAAACCATCAAATTGAAAGGCTGATATCCCAGCAGACCATGTTTGATTACTTGCCCAGAGTGCAACAAAAAGATAGGCTTGGAATTCTTTTATTTTCACAGACTAAAGAGACATAGTCAGTGAGGAGCTGAGTGCTTCACTTACTGTATTTCAAAATATCTTGGGAGAAAATCCTATCCTTTAAAATTTTGGCTCTGAGGGTTAGTAGGAGGACAATAGGACTAATAAGAATATAAGAGGCTTCATGACATACCCATTTGTGTGGGATTTCACATGTCATTGTTTGTGAAAAGTAGCTGGGTTTTGATCCGGTTTGGTGCATGCTTATCAAAGAACAGTTAAAAAGATATGTTTATATATAAGATACCTTCTTTGTCTCTTCTGAGCAGTGAAATCTAATCCTACCTACTTATTTACAGACTGAGACAGAAGTATTCCTCAGTGAATTACACAGAGAAGCCTGGGCATTTTGCCAAAGAGTACTTGTAGGTCTTCCAACTGGAAATGTATATATTTTTTTATAATGCACATCTACTTTTGAGGAGACTGCTTGCTGTTTCAAGGTTATTATAAGTTATTCAAGTAATCTTCTTGCTCCCTTGTCTGTACCATATGCAGAACATCAAAATTACAAGTGGCTGAGCACCCTATGCTTTGAACCAACATTGCTTGTGCTTAAAATAATAGTCATGCAAAAGATAATAGAAACAAAATCAAATAACTAAGTCACTAAATGTATTTTGAAATATTTCAAGGTAATTTACACAATTAAGCTTGTATTATGGTGTTTGCTAAAGAGATGATGATAAATGAGCTATGACACGCAAAATGGCTTCTTCACTTAAAAGAACAAACAAAAACAAAATTTAAAAAAATGTAAAGTGGTCTTGAGTAGTATGAGATATTTTTAATGTAAAACATTGTTTCCTTATATTTTGAAAATCAATTCAGATATTTTCATCATTGTTTTCTACATTTAACAATTTAGATAGAAGTCTTTTGTTAAATGAAACTGAAAGAAATAGTTTTCTCTAGGTGAGTATACCCATGTACATTTGAGAAGTGAAATTCTACATGTATACTAATAGCTTGGTCAACCAAAAAAGACAAAATGACAGATTGTTGGTTACTGTCCACTATCCGTATTTACAGTAGGTTTCAATTCTATGCAGGATATGAAACATTCAGAAAAATATTGGGTGTATATATACAAAGGGAGATGATCAAGGGACTGGAGCACCTTACCTACGAGAACAGGCTCAGGGAACAGGTGCCATTGAGAGTGGAGAAGATTAAGGCTGTGGGGGGACCTTATAGCAGCATTCCAGTTCCTAAAGGGGGCCTACAAAAAAGCTGGAGAGGGACTTTTCACAAGGGCGTGTAGTAATAGGATAAGGAAGAATGACTTTCTTAGGGGAATAGATTTAAATTAGATATTAGGAAGAAATTTAAAAATATTTACTATTAATGTGGTGAGGCACTGGGACAAGTTGCCCAGAGATGTTGCGGATGACCCATCCCTGGAAGTGTTCACGGCCAGGCTGGATGGAGCTTTGATTAACCTGGTATAGTGAAAGGTGACTCTGCAGGAGGGTTGGAACTAGATTATGTGGATGCAAAAAGGCAGGAGCAGAGGAATTTTCCAGCTGCTGAAGCATTTGTGAAGTTTTTCCTTTCTCATGCTTTAGCTGAGTAACAGAGAAAGACGGTTTGGTAAACTATCCACAGGTGCAGGCTGTTGTGAGAACAGAGGAATTGTTTTCAGTCTTGTGAGGATAATATTTTGAAATGGGTGGTTATATCGCTCAGCCACTCACTGTGCTGGGTGGCTAGCCAAGGAGCCAATCATGTAATTTCTCTTTTGCAATCCATGCTATAAAAGATGGGTTTTTGGCATTGAAGGGGTCTTAGCTCTGCTTTGGCCATATCATCTAACCTGGACTTATGTCGTGATTTTTGCTGTCTCTCTGGGGATAACAGTGACAGATGATCTTTAAGATCCCTTCCAACACAAATCATTCTGTGTTTCTAAGATTCTATGTATATATGTGTCTATTGGTTTATAAAGTTATTTCACTGCTGTCTGCTACATTTCATCTAGCATTTTTTGCAAGATACTGTGTATCCATGGTAAAAACTATGTTTCTGAACATCAACATACCTGGTTTTATTTCCTGATATATGACATTCAGAAAGAACATCTAAAACTTCTATGGGTTATTTACATTATTCTGTTGCACAAAATAAACTGGAAGGAGGAATCTGTATTTACAATTTTTAGCTAAAATATTTTTAGGACTATGGTTACTCAAACATTTATTCTTTCTCATCATCATTTAAATTGAAAATGGCACAAGGAATCTACATTAGCATGAAAAATGAAGGTTTTTGCTTTCAGTATAAAAGAATCTAAACTTTTCTCAACCCTCTAATGTGGAATGTGAGAGTGATCTTGATTTTCAGGTTTGATTGGGTAGAAAAATTAAAATATCATTTAACTTGGAAAATGGCAATAAAAACATTTAACTGGAGATGATCTCTGTTTTGCAGTACCTAAAATTCTACTACCATTGCAGCATTTTCTTATAAGATCACTTGTACATGAATGAGGAGAGCTGCTATGTGTAAGATTAAAAAAAACAGAAGAACACAAATTTTCTTGTTAAGTGCACTAAGTGATTGGCTATATCATCTACTACATAAAGAATAAAATTTAGTACGTAATGTAAAAAGTATACTTGCAAAGTTTCTTAAACATGGATCTTTCTCTTCAGTCTTAAAAAATTCTAATGAAAGTTTGGGGATTTTTTGTATTTGCATTTGCAGTTATGTTGTACTTCAAAATTAAATTCAAGGAGGTTTTAGCAACTGTCCATATAGGCCAGACTTTATGTATTGCATGTTGGAATGAGAAAATTAATAAAAAGCTGGAAACCAAAATATTGGTTTTTTACATTCACAGAAGGTACTGAATTCTAAAACTAATATGTATTCTAGACAGTTTTTAGACGTCTATCTGTATCAACTACATCCAGTAAATAATTGTGCGACTGCTGCTTCGTTTTCTTTCCAATGCAAGATCCTATTAGTAGGGAAAATACATTACATTCAGGTAAGTGAAATGAATACAAGACATAGGTTATTCAAAGAAATATTGGTTGGAGGGGTTTTTTTCCTTTAAAAAAACTCAGTAGTTTGTACTTATTAATTGGTTTTGCATTTTAAGTATCATGTTTTCTTATAAATTGTTATTGTGGTGGTGGTTTTTAACTGCTCCTGACATTTCCAAACATATACAATTGGTTGTTGTAAGGGAGAGAGTGGGGAGGATATGGAATATCCTCTCCTTTCTGTCCAAGAAGGGAGTTATGAACAGTAATGGAGTCTGACAACTTTTTATAAACTAAACTTCACTGAGGCAGTAAGAAAAATGAGCAGCAATGCACCTGTATGGCAACTCACCCAATGCCCTGACTGCATCAGACTGCCAGGACACTTGATGTTCTGTATCATCTGACAGGAGCAGGCAACTGTGCAAATGCATTTTGAATGCAGGTAAGACTCACACAACCCCTTGGTTCCAAAATGTGTGATTTGAAACAATCCTACCACATGGGTAACGTGGCCAGCATCTTGCCTATACTGACAATGTCATCAAGGGGCAGAGGGGCAGAAGGGAGGGTGTCAGGAGTGTGTGATATTGATCAAGGTTCAGAGTGATAAGATAAATCATTTTTTGGTCATTAAAAAAACGTTTTCAAATAATGAAGAAATGAAAAACAGAGGAAGTGCCCATAGATATTAAGTGCATTTAGATGTGACCAATTTCCAGAGTGCAGACTATTTTTGATATCAAATAGGTCCCAAAAGAACCATAAGAACCACTCTAAACTAGGCAAAAATAGCTGTGGCAGCCTGAATTACTCTATTAGGTAACACTCTGTGACTACTGAACAACAACCAAAATAATTTTGCTAAAGATATCAACTAAAAATTTAAAAGTGTAGAAGGGTACCTGTTAAAAAAATGCTTTTTGAGCTAAACTCATGGTTGAAGCTCATGGGTAAAGTTCTCAAGCTCTTTATCATGCTTATAATAGTCTAGCCTGTGTAGTCAAGCTATTGATTCCTTTAACTATAAAAAAAAGGTCTTTGTTTGAAAGATTAATCTGTTTATAAACCTAAACTACCAGAGAAATATGTCCTTAATGCACAGGTAGTTGCATATTGCCATGTTTTTATTTAAAATTCTCAGTCACTTATGCAATTATTATGTACTTTCTTTATGTGTATGTGTAAAAATGAGCACACCTGTGTGTATTTTCTCTGCCATTTTCACAGTCAAGATCAAACTCTTTATCTTGCATGGCTTATAAAAGCAGCCAGCCCAATTTTAATCTTAAAATTGATTAAATAATTTCAAGTCAATTTATATTTGCTTAATAGTCATTCCAGGAGTATTTGTATCTATACAAAAAAATAATCGGTATAAAGGGATTTTTGGAAAAGAAGATATAGAGACCTGTCTTTCTGCTACATGTGTACATTATAGATCCTGGTAAGATATCTGCTCACTGGTATGAGCAGTCCTATTAATGTGTTTTGCTGTCTATACAAAATTCATAACACTTTCTATGCTGGATTTAAAAATACATAGATGTGAACTATGCTTTTTGGTTTATGATTTAATAGCAGTAGTAGAGTAGCAGAGTAGCAGAGTAGATTTCATTTACCTTTCCATTTTTACTGGTTCTGATCACTCATCTGGTCATCTGTAAATAATAGACTACAAATAAACATAAGCTTCTGATAAAGCTAGACAAAAAATAACCTTCCAGTTGTTCATCTTAGGATGTTTCTCTGTGACATTGTCACTCTCCTTTATTTCACTGTAAAAGAGTATATATTGTTTCCTTTTACTTTCCCTGTAGATTCCTCTAGTGTTACACCTCTCAGTTTTTAAGAAAAGAGCAGATGCAAGAAATCAAGCCTT